>NW_018480026.1:0-3633 GCF_002113885.1 Mizuhopecten yessoensis | reverse complement strand
AAAATTCAGGTAGCAGTGTACAGTTGCGTACGGTGGTCATGGGTGATATTTTTGTACAATGAATAACCTCTGTAATATTACATGTATCAAAATTAAAAAAACAACAACATCAGCACTAAAATTGGCATATACATGATGAAGTGGACTATATGGGCTTCATAATTTTTCAAAAAACAAAATCGAATTTGGTTGGAGACTACAATTTTGGCCATTTACAAATCTGTGTATACACAACAAAAGCTAGCTTTTCATGTAGTTTATTTTTGTACTCGGCACATGTGTAAATATTGTGAAAAATCCAGTTGAACGACCTATGCTAAAACGTGAGTATATCTGTTACCGAGTAGGTGATATTTAATTTAAGGTTTTAAGAAAAAAATACTACTTGTGTGGGTCAAATTTTGGGTTAAAAATCATGTTTTTTTGCATATTTTGGTGTTGTTTGATGTGGTAACCATGGTTTTCACAAGTCCCAAATCTGGGGAAAAGACTTTTTGAAAAAAAAATCATTCTTCTAAAATAAATGTATCAAAATGTAGTTTATAAATATATATACTTGTTTATCTGAGACATGCCCATTATTTTTAGGATCCGGCCATTTCTACTGTACTCTGCTACTTCAGAACGTTTGCATTTTGTAGTTTTTAGATAGCGGTAAGTACTATAAAACCCTAAAATAACGCCACCGTTCAAACATTTAATTACGGTAACCCATGGTGACTGTCTACTAAAGGTCTCGCACAACTAAATCATTTACTTTGTGTTATTAGCGCCTCTCTCGGACGATCGCGAAGCGATCGGCTGAGCAGTGCGAGCCGTTATAGCAACACATGTACGGAAAGTACGAGAAAATGAGAGTTGAGTTCTATGCTATATGAAGGCTTCAAAAAGTTTCGTCCTTCCGGTCATACTGGCTCTCAAAAAACGGCAGCATGTTTCAATGTTGTACTTGCGCTTGGTTATTTGTCCTTCAAAATGACATCAGTTGATACTGATAAGCCCGTTTATATATACCAGTCATACGTATTTTGCTGTTTGTGAAAGGATGAATCGACGCTCACAACATGTTGTGACGAAACTGTTACGTCACTGTTAATACGCGTCATCGTAGTGTTGACAATACATTCACTGAAGTCAACACGAATTTTCTGCAGTTATACCACATTATTTAGAATATTTTGATTTTGTTTATTCTTATTCCTACAGTTCAGTGCACATTTTTGCTTTGAAACTACATTGTAAGCAGGTTCACATAAATAATATCTTTGATGTGACGTTAGTGTACGTATTACATGCATTTATGCTACTTTTAAAAAGTTCTTCTGAAGTAATTTTATCACAATTATCAGATAAAACCCCCAAAAATCTGAATATTCGAACACAACGATTTTTTTCTCTGCATTTTCATCTATGAATACTGTCATATTTTTTCCGTTACTTGATTTAACGCAATATGATTTATTATAAAAGGCACATTTTGCTACGCCATTTGCTTTTTCACCTTGCCAAATTATTTTGGAGAAAAATATGCAGCAAGTTCTCTTACAGTATATTAATAATTGTGTTTATTTGTTTATGTTACATTGTATGTGATTACGCGGATTGGTCGAGTGGTTAACACTCCGGCCTTCCATGCAGGCGGCCGGGGTTCGATCCTCGAAGTCGCCGTACGCATGGAATATACAGAGAAATTGTTTTTCTCCTGCCCACACAACTCCAACAACCCAGGTGGAGTATAAAATGGTCTCGGGTGTGTGTTGCGGTATCTGTGCTGTAGCATTCAAGTGAGACGGCACTATAAATGATACCGTTGGAAGTACGGTCCCAGGGTATAAAGATCATATTTGAATATATTCCGGCCCATGTAGACATTCCGGGCAATGATAAAGCAGACGAACTGGCCAAAAATGCTCTAAAACTTGATACCATAGAAGGAGATATAAATCTAACTAGAGAAGAAGTATACTCGCTAATCAATTGATAATAAATGGACAAGTAAGTGGAATGAAATTAACTATAATAACAACCTTAGAAATATCATTCAAGAACCAGTTAGAAAACCTAAACTATATGGCTACAGTAAAGCAGAAGATATTGTGATAACTAGATTAAGACTGGGTAAAACAAAATTAAAAAGTAACATCAGCATTATGACAAAAAAATGTCACCAGAATGTTCTTACTGTTATATAGATGAAACAATAGATCACGTCTTTCTCACGTGCCCCAAACATAGAAATGCAAGGAATGAATTAAAAAATTAGTTAAATAAAGTCAATATCCAATTAGAATCCATCAAAAAAATACCAGCCATTAAAGAAACTGAAAGCTTCCATCGTATACTGATGAAATATCTAAAAAAACATTGAATATTTCGACAAAATAGAGGAAAATAGAGCTGGAGTGCTTGAAATGGATATGGAGTCGCGGACCCGAGATCATTGGTCAAGGGGAAAAAACTCTTATGAAATTTCTCACTTCCTTTATATAAATATGAATTGTCTCTCAAAATAAAAACCTTTATCTTTTAAATGTTTTTCTTATGAAAATCACCGAAAAAGAAAACTCCCTTTAGTATGCCTTTTCCATTTATATAAGCCGGTAACAGATTCTCATAACCTCAAAAATACCAAATCTTTATTTCTAAAAATCATCAAACAAAATAGTACATCCTACGCCAGTACGTTATTTTCTTTCTCTTATATCAAGCGGCCTCGTCACTGACTGCTAGGCGGCCCCATGCTGGGCGCTTCCTCTTCCGGCTTGATTCCATTTTGTTGCAACAGGTGGTTATTGTGCGTTGTGTTACATAAAGTCTTTACCATCAGAACACGGTGTCATTCCTTATTGGCGTGGTGGCAGCGCATTACCCATGCCTAGAAGACTCTAATGAACATGTAGTCAACCAACATCGTGACATCTGTACTTTAAAGTGAAGGCTGTAACGTCAACAACAACCGCGTTTTCACAGGGGCTCGTAACGTTAGGGCCTACAGGATTCCCATAATCAAATAAGAATTTTCATTTATTCCACGTCATACCAGCTGTTTTTTCTTGTGAACTGTGATCCAATTCGTCCATTATTTTATGTATTCAACACGATCGTGAATTGTGTCTGGATTTTTGTGGGTTCATTTCATCATCCTGAGCATCTCAATACCATTCAGTGTGATATAGCGACATGGCTGCCGCGAGAGCCCCCAAACAATGGCAATTAACAAAGCATGAGACAAAAACATCGTATGAAGGTTGGCGATAGAACCTTGTGTATATTCTTTCACTGGACAAGAATTTTGTTCCTTTCCTAGAGGCAACATGGCAAAAGAAAACCGCTACAAACCCCCATAGGGGTTTCACTAATGATAACGACCCCATCCCGGCTGACCAGCGATTGAACGCCGCTCAGAAAAATGCCCACCTAGACCTAATTTTAGGGCAGATTGCCAATTTTTGCCCCGTCTTCTCAAGAAACTCCATAGTAAAATGCTCACTTTCCCTAAATGATATCTGGCAAAAAATCAGACAACACTACGGCTTCCAGTCCACCGGTGCTCACTTTCTAGATTTGTCGAGCATATCTTTACAGTCAGACGAAAGACCTAAGGATCTGTTCCAACGGCTTACAGCATTTTTT
>NW_018480025.1:473085-480829 GCF_002113885.1 Mizuhopecten yessoensis | reverse complement strand
TGTTTATAGTATCCCTTAATAGTGCACCGTTCACAACAATAGTATTCTGTATGACCTTTGACACATTTCAATAACGACCTAGCAGGAGCATCACAGATAAATGCCTTAATTTTCAACACAAAAGTCTTGTCACTGTGCTCTATTCCATTTTCTTTGAGGTCATGGATTTCATGTAAAAAATCATCCAGAAATTCAGGAAGAGACCTAGGTTTTGAATTCCCATAAAATAATGCAACTACAAACGGGGTGAAATCATTAAAGCTGCAGAGAATAGGCCAAAACTCTGTTCCCGATGACTTGAACAGTGGTATGCCATCTATGTTTACTTTTAAATCAATGACCTGTTCAACACAGTTTGAGTTTCGGGTCAAAATCCTGGTAATTGCATTCTGCAGTCCTAAGTATATTTACTTTCCACCACATTTATCTTCAGCCACAACATTCCTGGGTGTTTGAAGTAGGGTTCTTGCATCTTTTGGAAGTTGTTGTCCTACACCTCGGAATATTTCAAGAATTTCATTAGTGCACGAGACCGTACATTTATTTTTGGTTGCCCACAAAGCCAACTTTTCATGAACACTCTTTTCTTCTTCTTCGTCAGTGCTGTTATTTTCTCCACTTAGGTCTGCATCTGATGACTGTATTTCTTCTGTAAATCCAAAATCAGATTCCATGTTGGATTCTGAATCATGAACACTAACTGAAGAATCATTATTGTCATGATCCGATTCTGTATTTGTGCTTACATGCATCTCCTCTACATCGTCTGCTGCATAATCATCCTCACTACTGCTGCTTATTAATGCTAATGCTGTTGCTTCAGCTTGACATTTTCGCCACCGCTTCAAATATGAATTGCTGCGTTCTGCCATTTTCACAAAACTGAAATATATGTTTATTGTATCATGCATGGATAACTGTTAGATAGGGATGTACAATTAATTGCAACATAAGTGATTTATAAATTAAGAGCAGTTTTTAGCTACGGCACGCGCAGTTAGTGCCCTACTGTATCTGTAAAAAATATTGTCAGTGTAACATTTATATACTGTTGGCGAGCAGTATCCATCCATTTTTACAGGATTTTAAAGATTTTTCAGTGTTTCGAAATTCAGATTTTCAAGCACTAGCCTGAAATACTATGTTCCCATGTAAATTATCAAAATTCATTTTAGCCCATTACTATATATATATATAAATCATTAAAAATGAGGACATTTTTACTAGCCCAAAAACAGTTTTCCTAGGTTTTTTTTTACCTTGGCGTTAGTGCAAATTTCAATCACTCGTTCACTGATGTTTTCATCAAAACAACAAGTGACAGAAATAATCCTCACACTAATAGAAACTAGGGATCAAGGTCGTGTTACTGTTCATTATTTTTTCAAAACTAGTTGAATAACATACATAACTGCGTATGGGCCTTAACTGATCCTGACTAAATGTCAAAATCACAAAGACTGGACTAACATTTATCTCTAGATAAAGGATAAAGATTTTATGGCTTATTTAAGAGAAAAACTGTTTTCTCTCACAAAATGGTACGAATCGGCGCGATGCCGAATCGGGTTGAATTGTACAAGGAACTTTACGCTAAGTTTTCATTGAAACAGCCGTGTAAAACAACAGAACATGAGTGCTATATATACATTTAAACATACATTGCATCAACTTACCTTGTTTTATTATTTTAAATATGTACAGTAGTTGCTGACTCGTTCTCTCTCGCACACGGTTTGCAAAATGGCGGTCAAATTTGGTTCAAAAGGCGGCAAAAGCGTAGTCTCGTTCAACCAGACTCTTGTTGCCTGCCCACGCCGAATAGAGAGTGATCAAGCGTCTGATTGAACGAGACTACAAAAAGCGGCACGCGTCGATCTATTTTTAGGAAAGTAAATATGATTTTCTTTTCGGTATTATCGAAATTACATGATAAGAAGCTATCTTTATAAAAATTTCTGCAAATCTTTGTTCAACAAGATGAATTCAAACAAAATCTTTTAAAAGAAAAGAAAAAGTCAAAAAAAATGCGACACCACTCGGAAATTTCAATTTCAGAAACCGATTTAAACCAAGGGAAGCAACTTGAATAAATAATGTGATCGAGTTTTAGTATTCATTTGCAGCAGTATCACGATTATTGAGCAACGTTTTGTCACATCATGTGTATAAAATGTATAAACTTGATAAAATCAACTTATTACAAACTATGACCAAAACACTACGTCGGTTCGACGTCTAATTGCGACGTCGGACTGACATCGTGATTTCGTCGTTGATACAACGTTGTATTTAAGTCGCCGACGTCGCGACCTAAATCCAACGTATATCCGACGTTGATCCAACGTCATGTGTTTGCTGGGTGCCATCAATACTACACAGTCCACCATACTAACACCCTGCCATCAGTACTACACTGTCCACCATACTAACACCCTGCCATCAATACTACACAGTCCACCATACTAACACCCTGCCATCAATACTACACAGTCTACCATACTAACACCCTGCCATCAATACTACACAGTCTACCATACTAACACCCTGCCATCAATACTACACAGTCTACCATACTAACACCCTGCCATCAATACTACACAGTCTACCATACTAACACCCTGCCATCAATACTACACAGTCTACCATACTAACACCCTGCCATCAATACTACACAGTCTACCATACTAACACCCTGCCATCAATACTACACAGTCTACCATACTAACACCCTGCCATCAATACTACACAGTCTACCATACTAACACCCTGCCATCAATACTACACAGTCTACCATACTAACACCCTGCCATCAATACTACACAGTCTACCATACTAACACCCTGCCATCAATACTACACAGTCTACCATACTAACACCCTGCCATCAATACTACACAGTCTACCATACTAACACCCTGCCATCAATACTACACAGTCTACCATACTAACACCCTGCCATCAATACTACACAGTCTACCATACTAACACCCTGCCATCAATACTACACAGTCTACCATACTAACACCCTGCCATCAATACTACACAGTCTACCATACTAACACCCTGCCATCAATACTACACAGTCTACCATACTAACACCCTGCCATCAATACTACACAGTCTACCATACTAACACCCTGCCATCAATACTACACAGTCTACCATACTAACACCCTGCCATCAATACTACACAGTCTACCATACTAACACCCTGCCATCAATACTACACAGTCTACCATACTAACACCCTGCCATCAATACTACACAGTCTACCATACTAACACCCTGCCATCAATACTACACAGTCTACCATACTAACACCCTGCCATCAATACTACACAGTCTACCATACTAACACCCTGCCATCAATACTACACAGTCTACCATACTAACACCCTGCCATCAATACTACACAGTCTACCATACTAACACCCTGCCATCAATACTACACAGTCTACCATACTAACACCCTGCCATCAATACTACACAGTCTACCATACTAACACCCTGCCATCAATACTACACAGTCTACCATACTAACACCCTGCCATCAATACTACACAGTCTACCATACTAACACCCTGCCATCAATACTACACAGTCTACCATACTAACACCCTGCCATCAATACTACACAGTCTACCATACTAACACCCTGCCATCAATACTACACAGTCTACCATACTAACACCCTGCCATCAATACTACACAGTCTACCATACTAACACCCTGCCATCAATACTACACAGTCTACCATACTAACACCCTGCCATCAATACTACACAGTCTACCATACTAACACCCTGCCATCAATACTACACAGTCTACCATACTAACACCCTGCCATCAATACTACACAGTCTACCATACTAACACCCTGCCATCAATACTACACAGTCTACCATACTAACACCCTGCCATCAATACTACACAGTCTACCATACTAACACCCTGCCATCAATACTACACAGTCTACCATACTAACACCCTGCCATCAATACTACACAGTCTACCATACTAACACCCTGCCATCAATACTACACAGTCTACCATACTAACACCCTGCCATCAATACTACACAGTCTACCATACTAACACCCTGCCATCAATACTACACAGTCTACCATACTAACACCCTGCCATCAATACTACACAGTCTACCATACTAACACCCTGCCATCAATACTACACAGTCTACCATACTAACACCCTGCCATCAATACTACACAGTCTACCATACTAACACCCTGCCATCAATACTACACAGTCTACCATACTAACACCCTGCCATCAATACTACACAGTCTACCATACTAACACCCTGCCATCAATACTACACAGTCTACCATACTAACACCCTGCCATCAATACTACACAGTCTACCATACTAACACCCTGCCATCAATACTACACAGTCTACCATACTAACACCCTGCCATCAATACTACACAGTCTACCATACTAACACCCTGCCATCAATACTACACAGTCTACCATACTAACACCCTGCCATCAATACTACACAGTCTACCATACTAACACCCTGCCATCAATACTACACAGTCTACCATACTAACACCCTGCCATCAATACTACACAGTCTACCATACTAACACCCTGCCATCAATACTACACAGTCTACCATACTAACACCCTGCCATCAATACTACACAGTCTACCATACTAACACCCTGCCATCAATACTACACAGTCTACCATACTAACACCCTGCCATCAATACTACACAGTCTACCATACTAACACCCTGCCATCAATACTACACAGTCTACCATACTAACACCCTGCCATCAATACTACACAGTCTACCATACTAACACCCTGCCATCAATACTACACAGTCTACCATACTAACACCCTGCCATCAATACTACACAGTCTACCATACTAACACCCTGCCATCAATACTACACAGTCTACCATACTAACACCCTGCCATCAATACTACACAGTCTACCATACTAACACCCTGCCATCAATACTACACAGTCTACCATACTAACACCCTGCCATCAATACTACACAGTCTACCATACTAACACCCTGCCATCAATACTACACAGTCTACCATACTAACACCCTGCCATCAATACTACACAGTCTACCATACTAACACCCTGCCATCAATACTACACAGTCTACCATACTAACACCCTGCCATCAATACTACACAGTCTACCATACTAACACCCTGCCATCAATACTACACAGTCTACCATACTAACACCCTGCCATCAATACTACACAGTCTACCATACTAACACCCTGCCATCAATACTACACAGTCTACCATACTAACACCCTGCCATCAATACTACACAGTCTACCATACTAACACCCTGCCATCAATACTACACAGTCTACCATACTAACACCCTGCCATCAATACTACACAGTCCACCATACTAACACCCTGCCATCAATACTACACTGTCTACCATACTAACACCCTGCCATCAATACTACACTGTCCACCATACTAACACCCTGCCATCAATACTACACTGTCCACCATACTATACTACATACTATATTCAATCAGATAGCTTTAGGTTAAGTATGGAGATTTCTGCATCAGTTGTCACTAGATCTCAATCGCAGATGTATAGCCATAATATCAGTAGATAATCTTTAATATCAGGTCCAGACTTTATATGAACCTCGGCTTCGATAAAATCTTTCAGTAGCATACCAAATGGCCAGGAAATTGGAGAAACCTGTTTAAACCATCTCAAGATATTAACTGGGTTTCACTATGGCTATCCACCTTTGTCAATCCTCTGTCCTATTTTAACGTTTTAAAATTTCAAACTTCAACTTCAACTCTTTAACCACTGATCAATGCATAATCAAAAATCAATGTAGAATGTGAGAATGATCAGTACATAAGTGTAGATCTGTTCTTTTTATTTTGGAGTTGATTTGAAATTCAATATGGCCACCATGGCAGCCATCTTGAAAGTCTATTTTGAATTTATAAAAAAATTCTACTGAACTGATTTGACTGAAATTTATACGAAAAGGCTGATGAATAGTGTAGAAAAAATCTTAATATTTTGGAGCTATTTTGAAATCAAATATGGCCACCACAGATGCCATCTTGAAAACTTATTTTGAACTTAAGCTGTATGATGTTGAAATTTGGTTGAAAAGATCAATGGATGGCCCTGACCAACTGTTGTTGCAATGTGTTCTAGGGTCAATTCTAAGCTTAATTATTATAATGGCCATGAAGCTTAATGGAAATTATCAGTATGATGGGTCTCACCAAATACCAGTAGTGTTATTTTAGTTAAGATCATATCATATTCATCTTTGTTGCCATATAATAAATTAAGCTATACAGATCATGTGAGAGTGAAAACCGTTTGGCCTAAGGTAACTTTTTCAAATTATCTATTAACATATCAAAGTTAAAACTGGGATAGAAATGAACAAACTTTCTGCCTCAAATGGAGGAATGTTTTTGAATTAATTCACAATTGATTTTGGTGCTGCAGCCTTCACAGCTGGTTATGTGTTCCAATCCTTGGTGTTTAAGACGAAAATAGCAAAGAGAATTAATTATGACATTCATGTTTCTAAAATTGATGACAGTTCTGCAGCGTTGTGTTGAGCTAAAAAATACAAGTTGCCTGCAGGTTGAACAGATAATCCTGACAAGGTATCGTTATTCTCCTGACAACATATGAAGCTGTTTGGGAAATGAAATGGTCTTTCTATGATTACTAAGGATATAATCAAAATCATTTTGTCTCTTTGAGAGCATGCATTAAATGGCCGGCTCGGTGAACTATATTTGAGGAGCCGCCTACTATAACATGGTATCTAATGCGTATGTTGTATCATCATCAATAGATGCGATAACTCGGACCAAGTGTGACCCAGATAGTATCTTCGGGATCATACGATCCGCAGTAGGAGATGCCCAGTCGCAGACATATCCTTGTCTGAGATTAAGTGTCGTGTGTAATGGATTTCAATTTGTAAAACAGGTATACTGATACGGCTGCTGATGGTAGGGCAGGGCCCGGTATCCTCACATCAGTCATCAACGCGCCTCCATGTGTGTTTCAGCAGCCAATCCTTCGTCAAATACTGGCAGCATTTGAAATCAATTATGAAAGTTAAAAAAAAAAATCAAAAATCTGCCTTTTAACGTGTGAAATATGGTGTATAACTGAAGAGAAGAGACTAAAACCCGATAGATTAGATGTTTCAGTGAATGACATAGCGGCTCCAGTTAAGAACAGAGAGCCGATTATACATGCTTAGGGATTAATTATGATCCGTGTATTTGTAAAACATGGCAATGTGATAGAATTCGTGATTATGCAAACATTGGTTTGGCATATTGCTGAGTGTTCTAATCCGTAGGTTTTGTATAATAACAGGTCTTTCCTCAATCTCTGTGCAGTTGTCTCCCTTGTTAGATAACAACACCAACAGGCATTCATTTACAACTGAAATGTGTATTTTAATAAATAAATACAAAAAAATCTCCCAATGACACAAAGTAATATAGTTCATTATGAAACAAGTCATCACACTGGTGGACCCTTACCGTGTATTTTTTTCATTTTTTCGTTTAATTTTCAAAAATCGTTTAGTTGTTCTCTTTTTGTGTGTATTTTTTGGATTATAGTTTATATTTGACGAGTCACCGTTTATTGTTTAAACCGACGTTTATTCTTCGCAGACTTGTGTTTAGTTTTGAGTATAAC
>NW_018480025.1:449807-469734 GCF_002113885.1 Mizuhopecten yessoensis | reverse complement strand
AACACGTACTAAGGATAGTTTGATCCACTTGTATTTTAATCATACTGTACAACACATCACGTATTAAGGATAGTTTGATTCACTTGTATTTTAATCATGCTGTACAATAAAACACGTACTTGGGGTACATCGATTCGCTGATCATGTTGTACAATAAAACACGTACTTTGGGTACATTGATTCGATGATCATGTTGTACAATAAAACTAACGTTTCGTAAAACAAGGAAAACGCCCACTTTATGTTGGTGGCGTAGAACAAAGGATTAATCGTGTGTTTAGTAACATAAACGTCACTTTTAGTGCATGCAATGGAAAATGACGAACCAGTTACAGCGGTACTATTTACGATTCGGACTACCGGTAGCCGACGGCTACGTACGTCATGGGTGAGCGCTCTGACCGAGCTCAGGTAAATTTTGGCTGGTGCGCGCCACTACACTGCCGATAAGGTAGGCCTGTCGCGGACGAGAGCGTGGCCGGTCGGCAGACATGAAAGAACCCGACAGAACAAAAGAAATTCGTAAATTAAACGATTTCTGCTAAAATTAAACGATTTGCCGCGAGAGGTCAACGCTCCACCAAAACGGAACACTGTTCCTTGACACGCAAACACTGCTCCGTGAAAATTAAGCATGCAGTTTTAAAACAAACACTGTTTCGTGAAAAGTAAACATGCAGTTATTAAACAAACACTGGGCCAAGAATGATAGTAAGCATGTAGTTATAAAACAAACTCTGTTCCGTGAAAAGTTAACATGCATTTATAAAACAAACACTCTGTTTTAAAAACAAACTGTTATACTCAAAACTAAACACAAGTCTGCGAAGAATAAACGTCGGTTTAAACAATAAACGGTGACTCGTCAAATATAAAGTATAATCCAAAAAATACACACAAAAAGAGAACAACTAAACGATTTTTGAAAATTAAACGAAAAAATGAAAAAAATACACGGTAAGGGTCCACCAGTGTCAGTTCTTGAGGTATCTTCCATGACATTGTTTACTCAAAATATTTCACGATATTTCAAGCATTTTGACAGTACATTGTGGGTACATAATTGAACCACACTTTGTGAGCACTGGTCCTTGCAGCTTGAGGTAGCTCATTGTTTATATTTTGACTCTGAGATAGATGAAATAAGGCAAGAAGAAGGCCAGACTTAATTATTGATAAAGCATCAAATCCATACTTGGCCAGCTGCTTGGAGACTCCTTTTTTCAGTGCACCAGATTTACAAGGTTGTCTCCGTGGGATAACGGTTATTTGGTCTTCTGAGTATGTCCAGTTCTGTCTAGTCATAGATTTATCACATCTGGTGCCAGTGTTTACAAATAGTCTGGTGGGATTTGGTTTTTGGAATAAACAGGAGATTTTCTTCTGAACACTGTGTTCACTGTGTTATTTTATGACATTATAAAGAGTCGTGGATGCTTGGAAATCACAATACTTTGTTTTATGACATTATAAAGAGTCGTGGATGCTTAGATATCACAATACTTTGTTTAATGGCATTATAAAGAGGTCGTGGATGCTTGGAAATCACAATACTTTGTTTAATGGCATTATAAAGAGTCATGGATGCTTAGAAATCACAATACTTTGTTTAATGGCATTATAAAGAGTCGTGGATGCTTAGATAGCAATGCTTTGTTTAATGGCATTATAAAGAGTCGTGGATGCTTGGAAATCACAATACTTTTGTTTATGGCATTATAAAGAGTCATGGATCATCATCATCTTGGCGATCACAATACTTTGTTTTATGGCAGTATAAAGAGTCATGGATGCTTGGAGATCAACAGCTCTAGGATATTATGTTTCATGGCAGTGTAAAGAGTCATGACTAAGTGGAAGTGTAGGTATCATATTATTGTTTAATGGTCAGGTATGCAGGCATGCCTACTTGGAGATTAAGATAACATGTTTAGTGGCAGTATAAAGTGTCATAGCTGCTTGTAGATGAGAATATTGTTTTATGGCAGTATAAAGTGTCATAGCTGCTTGTAGATTAGAATATGATGTTTTATGGCAGTATAAAGTGTCATAGCTGCTTGTAGATTAGAATATTATGTTTTATGGCAGTATAAAGAGCTCTGTAAATTAAGGACTGCTCTCTATCACCATTGCTGGATAATCCATGCTCAGTAGTGAAGCGGACATAAAACCACTCAAACAAACAAACAAACAACAACACTGTTCTCTATCATCATCTGCTGGATAACCCCACTACTTGACGGTAGTGAAGCTCTCTGTAGTTCTTTATTAACTTAGACATTTATTGAGCATGTCCAATAGATCTGGACTCCGACCAACCTTTTTTTCACAGCAGAGTTAACTATAGATCATTTATCACATAAAATGTCTTCAGGCATATAGTGTTAGAAAATGCACTTAACTTTTTAACACAATTTCAGAAATTTAAGATTTTCATTTGTCTGCTTCTCCCATAGATCTGCCATAAAGTTAACGTCATACACC
The DNA here is from genome assembly GCF_002113885.1 of Mizuhopecten yessoensis. Lineage (NCBI taxonomy): Eukaryota > Metazoa > Mollusca > Bivalvia > Pectinida > Pectinidae > Mizuhopecten > Mizuhopecten yessoensis. The sequence goes on along the minus strand of NW_018480025.1, from coordinate 467,250 downwards.
CCTGAGGACACATTTGAACTCTTCCAATTCAAAGATTGGAATAGTTCATTATGAAATTTCAGGAATGAAATTGGGTTAAATATTCAGCAGTTAAATCAATTTAATCCATTAGCTTTGTTCAGTCCCGTATTTCTACATCATGACTCTGAAACTGTTAATTCTGTCGAATAGTTTGTGAATGTAGTCCTGATTTATAGATTGTGTATCAGTTCTCACACTATGTTTAAGGGTTGGTGGTTTGTGTCGGGACAATTATCAGATATCACACACGTACCCCACCCATCTTTTCAGCTCAGTTGAACTATTTTGACATGAGGAGAAATGTTTAAAAGGTCAACAATTTTGCGACATCATTGATCAACTTTCCCATGGAGACTTAGGAATTTTCCCAGGTATTGTAAATTTATGAAATTCCAGTGAAAAGAATATGCATTATAAACTTGAATTTCCCCACAACTTTGCTTAACCTGGTGTAGTTATTAGTTTGGACACATTATAGTCATTGTACAACATACTATTGAACACCTTTATAAGTCCATAAAATACATTATATTGAACACCATTAGACCTTGACATTTTTCAAACTTGTTTGTCAATTTCATATTATACCAGAGTTATATAGGATTGATCATAGCCCAAACAATGAAGTGACTCCTAAGGGGGAATATTTGATTCTGGATGTTCATCCATTTGTGACGGAGTTTGTCTAGAGCATCACTGCTCATTTTCTCAACCAATTTATATGAAACTTAGGACACATTATATAGTACTGGCGTAGGTAAGTCATGCGCTTAGGATCTTTTTCATGATTTAGATTAATTTCATGGGAGTTGAATGTCCTAAATAAATTATAAAAATAATAATAATAATAATATACAACATTTGATTTAGCGCCCTATCTAGCTAACATAAGCCACTCTAAAGCGCTTTACAGTACATAGATATTCAATATATACAGTCAATACAATTAGCATATATGTTAATCAAATACAATATTGAGGAATTCGCAGGAGCTGCCTTATCAGGCGCTAACTACTAGTCCTATGCCACCTGGCTAATATCTCCCTATGTGTGTATGCCTGTGTGTGTGCTGGAGATGTATCTGATATCCTTTTATAAATGTTTGTCTGAAGTATGGCTACTTAACTTCTTCATCAACATTCATGAAACTTAGTACACATGATGATACATTGTGGAAAACCTGTAAGGAATAGGTGCTTGCAGTGGATTTTTTTTATAGATTTACATAAGTTATGCCCCTTTTCAATTCTAAAATTTTATAAATTTTGTCCAAAGTTACTGCTACTTATATTTTTTGGTTGATATTTATGAAGCATGATCAAAGGACAGTGGTACCTTAGGTAGTTGTGCAATTGTCGTATAATTTTTAGTTTTTACTTTTTTTAGGTCACCTGAGCTTTAGCTCAAGTGACCTATTGCTATCCGTTTTCGTCCGTCGTCGTCCGTCGTCCGTCGTCCGTTAACATTTTACATTTCAAACTTAAAGTCAAGTTCTGCTGGGCCGATTGAACTGAAAGTTGGTAGGAATGATCGCCTCATGGTCCTGACAAAGTGTTGTTATTTTTCGGGTCGATCAGAAATCCAATATGGCCGCCACGGCCACCATTTTGAAAACCTATTTCAAACTTAAAGTCAAGTTCTGCTGGACCGATTGAACTGAAAGTTGGTAGGAATGATCGCCTCATGGTCCTGACAAAGTGTTGTTATTTTTTGGGTCGATCAGAAATCCAATATGGCCACCACGGCCGCCATTTTGAAAACCTATTTCAAACTTAAAGTCAAGTTCTGCTGGACCGATTGAACTTAAAGTTTGTAGGAATGATCGACTCATGGTCCTGACAAAGTGTTGTTATTTTTCAGGTCAATCATAAATCCAATATGGCCGCCACGGCCACCATTTTGAAAACATATTTCAAACTTAAAGTCAAGTTCTGCTAGGCCGATTGAACTGAAACTTTGTAGGAATGATTGACTCATGGTCCTGACAAAGTGTTGTTATTTTTCAGGTCGATCAGAAATCCAATATGGCCACCACAGCTGCCATTTTGGTAAACTATTTCAAACTTAAAGTAAAGATCTACTTGGCCGATTGAACTGAAACTTTGTAGGAATGATCGAATCATGGTCCTGACAAAGTGTTGTTATTTTTCGGGTCAATCAGAAATACAATTTGGCTGCCATGGCCGCTATTTTGCTACTAAGTTCTAATAGGCCGATCTCACTTAAAATTGGTCTAGGAATGATCAGCTCATGGTCCTGACAAAGTTAAGTTAACATTATACTATTTTTTACTCAAATTGGTACATATTTCAACAACAAAAATAAATACTATAGACTCAGGTGACCGTTAAGGCCCATGGGCCTCTTGTTATAGAAGAGTTATTCCCCCTTTCCGTTTTTAAGTGGGAGCAGCCCACTGGGTATGAGTTAGCCTACATGTGGCTTACAATTCTAGTTCCAATTTCCTTTTTACAAAACATTCCCACCATGGGGTTCATCCCAAGATTTCTTGATCTGTGTTCAAGCAGGGAGCTATGAATATCAACTGTGCTACTTGTATTGGCCTTGATATGTGTTAAAGTAATATACTTTTAGAAAGGTGATGAGACTTCTTATTGTGTTTTATTGGGACATGTGATGTCTAAAAAGTGGCAATATAAACAGCTGCTTGTATCAATTTTGTAGATTAAGTTCTTATGCTGGTAATGTATAACTATAAAAACAGCTTATGCCATACCGTGGCGTACGTCGTCCATCCATCAACAATCTCTTTAAGCGACTTCTTCTTAACCACTGATTGGAATTTAACAAATTTTGACTGGAAGCATCCCTAGGTGGATTCAAAATTGTACATATGGTGGGGCTGACCCCTCAGGGGGCTGAGGGGCGAGGCCAAAAAGGGGGCAATTTGGCTATATTGCTTTAAGCGACTTCTTCTCTGGAACTAAGAGATGGATATCAACCATATTTGACTGGAAGCATCCCTAGGTGGTGGAGATTCAAAATTTAACAAATGGTGGGGCTGAGCCTCCAGGGGGCTGAGGGGCGGGAGCCAAAAGGGGTCAATTTGGCTATATATTGCTACAAACGACTTCCTCTGTAGAACTATGCACTGGATATCGATCAAATTTAATCAAAAGCATTCATGGGAGGCAGGGATTCAAAATTGTACAAATGGTGTTGCTGACCCCCCAGGGGGCTGAGAGGGTTATTTGGCTATATTGCTTTAAGCGACTTCTTCTCTGGAACTTAGAGATGGATATCAACCATAATTGCCCCGAAGCATCCCTAGGTGGTGGGGATTCAAAATAATAGAATTGATCCTTGGGTCTGGCCACAACCCTAGCCCTAGGGACCTAGTTTCTGAGTCACAGCTTGGAAACAGTTGAGATCCCCACCCCATAACCATACATAAAATTGCTGGGCATGAAAAATCTAATACAGATATGCTACAAGCATTAATTGGCCTTGGGGTCTGGCATATTCCCTTGGATCTCATTTGGAGAATATTTTGCGATGATAGCTTAGATATCCAGGTGAGCTATGCAGGCCCTCTGGGCCTCTTGTTTATATCCTAAATTAAAAAATATTGGATTTGGATCAACATAAATAACACCATTGCCATAAATTCAATGTTTTTTGCTGTTCTGGCTATTGTTGCACAATATCATTTGAAGAAATTGTTGACTTTACGCACAACTAATGGATGATTTTGAAACAGAAACCTCTTCATAATCCATTATGATGTCATCAGTTTGAGGTTCTTGGGTTATTCAAATGATTTGTACAGTAAGTATAGCCCCTAGGGCGAAGGATTCTATTGGAAGTATACACCATATACAACAAATGAGATCAAAATGCCAATTTTATTTGAATGTGTTAATAGCTAAACCAATCTCTGAAATCACCCATTCATTCTCATTTTGCAAGACATCTTCCTGTGATACTTCAGATAGTTTTTGGAAATATCTGTTGTGAAACTGGGTCAAATTTATCTTAAATTGACAAGTTATCAACACAAAGGGATAATTTCGCTTGTTGATTAGATTATGAATGAAGATGTTAATTTTAAAGGTGATGACTGATAATAACGAGGCTTTATTATGAAATTACTGTTTGTGTTTCTTCAAAGTATTACATGTAATGGCACCCAAATGTAAAAAAAACCACCTAGGGCAACAGTGGTTTAAAAACATTGTAAAAAACAGCGGCAGCATTAAGGACATGGCAAATTGTGTATGTTTTTCCTTGTCATTGTTGATGTGTTTGATTAGTGATCCGCCAGTACCGTGTAGGCTGAGTGATGCCAGCGTCACAGGAATAGCTGAAGAACAAGATGTTCGGTGTAATTTAATGGAATTTTAATCACAGAAGGTGTCAATGATTTAATTGAAGGCTGGGTTTTGTTGTCAGGGCAAAGTAAGCCTCGGAATGTGAGGCTGTATAATCAGGGTTTAACCGATTTGATTACAAACTCACGCAAACTTTACTGTTGCAAACTGATGTATGTATATAAGGTATATATAGAGATTACCATACGTATACTCTTTCAAACCTCACGTTACACATTAATTTAGTCAATATGGATATTTATACAGAATTTTGATCTCGCTAGATAGTTTGACCACATGTTACAGCATGATGTCACCTCTATATATAGTACAGTGAAACGGTTATGCATAGCGACTCACAAAATGTCTTATTTTAATACACTCCACCACATTTAAAGTTTACACTGATAACAAATCTATTGGTCATGTGATCAAGTGTATATTTTAGAGCTAAAATATATTGATCAGGAATTATTTTGCATAATAAGTTACAACAATATTTTGAGTATTAAATCCTGCATGTAAACTTTGAAACATTCAACAAGCCAGATCAGTATATTTAGATTATAGTTATCTGACCTCGACATATCTTCACGCATCCCCAGAATACACACATCCAGATTAATTATTGTTTGCATAAAATACCCCACTCCACCCCTAAATTATTCATCCCCTGCAACTTGTACCAAAATAGTTTGCATAAATAAAAATGTATAGTATTATTTCCTCCTGGACACTTGTCTTTGGTGACCAAGTATCATGCTCAAGTTCCTGATCTATGGGCAGTTTATATTATCTAAATAGAAGATTTATCTGTAATAGTTAATTTATAGATCATTTACCTGTAGTAAGTTATAGATGATTTACCTGTAATAAGTTACAGAAAATTTACCTGTAATAAGTTATAGATGATTTACATGTGATAAGTTATCGAAAATGTACCTGTAATAAGTTGATAAGTTCAGAAGGCATATAATAAAGCTGTTAAATCCTTAAAGAAGATGTCAAATAGATTTTTACCCTTTTTTACAGGAAAACTTGTTCTCTGATAGGACCATTTATATGTACTTTATATCAGTAGGGTTGGACTTACAGTATTATACCAAATAAACCTCCTGCTTGCTTTGAGCAATATATTGGAAAACATTGAAAGACTACAGATTATCTTCCTAAATTCTCTCTTCCAAATAAAATGTCGTAATACATCCTTCATGTCCAAGTACATCATGCAGTAAATAACAGCGAAGGGATGATGTATTCTGAGGATCAGTATTCTTCAGGGATCGATGGGGCCCTTATCAGGTCAATTAGGTTAACTGGTAGGAAAAGGTGGTGAGAGTAGTAAGCAAGTATCTGTAGCTTTTGATAGTTAAATTAAAGAGTCCTGTATTACAGCATATGAGACGTGGGATATAGGTCACTGGTCAGAGAAAACCTGGGACTTTCTTCACAAATACTACGGTCATTGTACAGAAGAACTCATTAAAATGTCTTATTTGATAAAACAAATATTTTGACCTTTTCATGACATTTGTAATAAAATGGTCCTGCATCTTTTGTGATTTAATGTATGTATACAGTATTTCCCTTTAGGGATAACCGTTAAATATTTGTCATGTTCAATATTTATCAATTAATGAATCTTAAAACATCCCATTCAAATTCATGCAGGAAGCCAGTATATGTTATCTAATAAAGGTTTTATTTTGACCTTTGCGTGGTTGACTTTGCTGTGATGGTGTGTAGTGTCCTAGATGATTTAATGCGGCCCTGTGGGAAATCTGATTATGTTTCATGTCGAATAATTCAGAAAAGATCTGCACATCAAGACCTTTCTGTTGAGTTCATCCAGTACAATGCTTCTGTATAATGTTGTTAGAAGATGATGCGTCCTACGTTAGTGCGTTTACGAGTCTCTGGGAAATCATCTATTTCCTGGAATTAACTTTCTATTTGGCATGCCTTACCTGTGATTCTACATACTTGTCAGAAAGTATGGCAACCAGGTTGAAGACATCAGCCATTGAGAATAAGAAACATGTAGTTCATAAATAAAATTGCTTTGCTAAGAAAACCCTGCTACATTGTAACAGTTATTACATGTGATTTGATTGGTTGTTTGCAGACCATCTGACTGACTAGTTTCAATCAGGGTTTTTCATGAATAAACACATTTGTTTTGAATGATTGTTCTCTGATCAAATCACCATTTTGAATTAAGATTTTATCATTCCGTTGGCTGCTTACAGACAAACCCTCTGTGGTGTAAATTGTTCTGTCATCAGCTAGTTAGTGTTGAAGGATTTGATTGGCTGTTAAATGATCACATGTCCAATGATGCGTGTGGGATACACAAATATTGATAAATGTAGCTACACACTGAAGGAAAATGCCCAACCATTTAAAAAAATGTATGGATTCTGAGAAAGATATTAGTGTCACCATAGATGATAAACTAATATTCGATAAACATATCTGTGAAAAGGTTAACAAAGCAAATTTGATCATGAGCACATGAACCCACACAGTTTCAAACTGTTATACACAGCTTTAGTCAAACCTCATATTGAAAATGCTGTTCAAGTCTGGTACCCTCATTTAGAAAAATATGTAGCATCAGTCGAGAATGTTCAACGTCGAGCAACAAAACAAGTACCAGGTCATTCTAATCTGTCTGATACGGAACGTTTGCAAAAACTCTCACTACCAGCGTTAGCATATAGGCGATCACGTGGTGACGTGATAGAGGTATATAAAACAATTTCCTGGAAATATGACAGGCTTGTTTTCGTTCAACGAAAGGTCAAGCACACATGGACCTAACTTTAAGATATATAAAGGGTTTTCAAGGTTGGATGTGAGGAAATATTCCTCCACGCAGAGAATCGTAGATATGTGGAATAGCCTTCCATTTGATGTTGTAAATGCGATTTCAGTTAAACAATTTGAGTACAAACTTGATAAACATTGGAAAAATCAGCCACAAAAGTATTGTTTCAAAGAAAAAATCAAGCTGTGACCTTTAAAATTATAATTTAGTATACTGCGAGCTGACTATTGTTAATCCTGTACATATTTCATGTATATTGTCACAATAAATCTGTGTATTGTTGATTTACATTATGTGTTTTGATTGGCTGTTTACAGTCCATTTTGCTGTGGTGTGAATTGTTCTGTCATCAGCTAGCTAGCGTTGAATGATTTGATTGGCTGTTAAATGATCACATGACCATTGTTAATTTACATAACATGATTTGATTGGCTGTTTACAGACCACATGACCGTTCAACAGAGGATTTAGAGATTATCTATGAAGAGTTACTACATATAAAGGCCTTATCCCACCTGTCCACCATGGTCAAGAGAGAGCTCGCCAGCGTTCTTATCTTTGAATCCCATGCAAAGTCAGGCACAGCTTGTAAGTATATAATAGCCACATGTAACGAAGAAAATTCTCTAACATGACAAAAACAGGTAAAGTTAGGTTTTTCATTGCAGTAACAGATCGTTTAAGGAAGAAATAAAGGAAATCCCCAAACCAAGGCCTTTAAATAGAATCAATGTTGTCAAAACAAATGATAAAATCCTCAGGACTTTTATGTACTCTTGATTGGAATGCACCTTTTTAAAAATCTTTTCAACATTGTATAAGACATTTACTGGTATTTCATCATCTGTGAGAGTTACAATAATGACTAGGACTCCCTTTAGCCTGCCTTGTTCTCATTTCAAAACCCCAAGATTATTGGTCCAGCCAGGATTTTATTGGTAGATTAAGAATAGTTCAAGCTTCCTTTTCTTTTTTAAGCAATTTGAAATTTGTCAATTTGGTTTTATGGGGTGTATTTTACAAAGATCAGGCATGAATCCTGATCATCTTGATAGCCTCAATCGGTGGTTGACATCCGTGTTATTGTTGGCCTGACATTGCTTGTCTTTAAGCCTTGAGCAAGCGGTACTGTTAGTGTCAGGTTTTCTGACATGGTTAACCATGCAGGGCCAACAGAACTGGTACCTCAAACACATAGGTACAGCTGTCAACACCACACATGGTTTATCCTGAGAGGTTTTTTCTCTGGTGTGTATGTATTTCAAGACATTAATAAAACACTATCCTCTAATGTATGTAGCACATACATGATCTCTATAATTAATGCCCTAGCTAGCGCTGAACACATTAGAAGAAAGTGGATCACCCTATCTGTCTGTCCATCTGTCTGTCTGTCTTTGCGCCTGTCTGTTTCATTTGCATTAATTTCTGAGCTGTTATATTTATTTACCTTGGGTAGCTTTCGGCTGTAACAGGACAAAACTTCAGACCAGCTAAATTTACAAGTCAAACATTCCTATTTAGTTAAATTAAAAGGTTTTAAGTTCAAGGTCAATGACAAGATCACTGAATTTAAACTACTGTTATGTTGGATAGAATTTCAGCTACTTTCACTGAATTTCATAGATACTATTTTAAAAGTGTAAAATGCATTCTTGAACATCATGTATACTGTGCCCTGCCCTTCGGGGATTTTGCTTGCCTGAAAATACAAACATCACAATCGAAGCGTGTATTTTTAATGATGATGAACACAGACAGTGACCTGAGAGGTTTCACATTAATTTTACATACCCTAAAAATTAACATTGGTGTCCTAACCAAAATTATATATTCTTCTTGAGTAAGCACTTGTACTTTAAATCTGTTTTCCTAGCTACATTGGGTGTGGTCTTAAATATAACAAGTAAAGGAAAACTTTGAGATTTTACAATTTTCATCTAATGAACTTCTCAACTTTTAAAATTTCCCAGCATTTTCTATGTCAATTATTAAGCATTTAGGATTGACAATTTTGTTATCCATGAACCATACATCAAAATTATGTTTGGTTTCCTTTTACCAAAATTGGAATTATTTTCTGCATGAAAACACAGTGCTGTAGTTTTCAAATTTCTATAAAACACATTATTACTTTGAAATAAATGGCTTAAAATGGCAAGAATTAAAACCACTGGGGATAGACATGTACCTTGATTGTAACACCCTGTTAATGATGCTAGCAACAGCAGGTTCTAGGTAGAAAAGGCCTGCTATATATCCCACTGCTCTGTATTGTAAAGTGCCATTCTTATGGGGTTACCTCTGAAATCGGGAATTACTTCTGTCTTCTTCCTAGGGAATATTGCAGTAGCTGAAACTGATCTGCCAACCACATTTCAACACTACAAGATCATCTATCTTTTCTGAATTCTTCTACTTTTGTCCCTTTTCAGTGGTGTCTCTCCGGCACCTATTGTCATTTGACCTCAGATTTTGGGAGGACTAGTACTTTGAACCTCTGAAGTGAAACAGAACTGTTGATGGCCCCGAGTCTTTGTGTGGCAGCTGTATATCTATAGCAGTGCAATCCAATATTTATATGTAAAAGTTGAAGTTCTGACTTTGCCGTAATTAACTAGTGTAAGGTAGGCTTATATACAACGTGTAATTAGACATTGCAGTGTTAGAAACGGCCTTGCTCTCTGGGGATGTACACTAACATATGATACGAGGCAATTAGTGGACAAAAAACTAGTTCAGTGTTGATCCTGTGAACAACACAAACCATTATTACCATTGGAAACTTTCAATTAACACCGACCGCTTTAGCATGGAATTATTTGATAAGTTATCATAAAGCAGACCAAAGTGTGGTGAGGAAATTGATCAAATATGCATGGGAAGCCAATCATTTTAATTTGAAGTTGATCCCTAGCCGATCGTAGAGCATATCTCAGGAGCTGCTGGATGTATAGTTAAGTGAACTGCCTTTGGTGATTGTGGATACAGAGGCTGTGGAGATGTACTGTATACAGTGCTGATTTAGCGACATGTTTTGCTCCAGATTTTGTACTGTTGTCTGGGAGAACTTGACAGTATCATACATCAATAGTAGTAAGTGTCCCACCCAGGCCACTACACTGTATATCCCTGTACTGGGTGAGGTAGCTATATATAGGCAGCTGTATGGAAGTCAAAGGAAGGTTAGCATGTCAAGTAATGAAATGGTTTGTCCAATATTGTCCCAGGGAAGCACCACCGGATGTATGGTAGATATCAAGGGTAGATATAACTGACCATTATAGTATTCGGTCCCTATAGGTCCAGCACTGACCTCTGGCCATAATATAACACACAGAGGAAACCCATAAATGTCAGAGGTAGTGGCTGCCCTCTGGCTATTGTCCTGATCATTGATTGTGATTGGAGCAGCAATTTCAATATTAGTACCGGTCCCAAAGAGCTCAGAACAATGACTGCTGGTCTGGTTCCTAGCTGAAATTCATGGGATACATACTGTATAATTTGGATAAAAGCATTATATAACCTGGTTTAAGCTTCCAAGGAATTCTGCTTTTTCATAGACGATAAATTATAATCAACAATCGTTCATGTAGACAAAATTGTATTAAAAATTTGTTGGGTTACTTCTTCTGTAAAAAACGCCCATGCCTGATTTTTAGCCCACCATCATCTGATGTTTGGCTATTCAAATCACCCTTCCTTTGTGATTCGTTGTCTGTCGTCTGTCCTTAAACAATTCTTGTTATCACTGAATTTCTCAGAAAGTACAGGAGGGATCTTTTTCAAATTTGGTATGAAGGTTCCCCTTGGTCTGTAGTTGTGCATGTTTACTTCGGAGAGTGATCATAAAAACAAGTTGGCCACAAGAAGTCCTTAAATGAGATCGTTCTGATATTGTAATGATTGGATCTATATCTCTTACATTTAAAGAACTGTACTAGTAAATATGTGAAATGGTGCATTTACTGTTTACATGACTTGATCAAACAGATAAGAGAAAAGAAGAGAAAAGATCAAACTGACATAAACAATAAGGGAATGGCCGATGAGCTTATGGTATGGTGTATATTATTAGCTCTACTGGCCCGAAAGGCCAAGTGAGCTTATGCCATGGTGCAGCATCCGGCGTCCGTCCGTCCGTCGTCTGTCGTCCGTCGTCCGTTGTCCGGCGTCCGGCGTCAATATTTTACTTTAAACAACTTCTTCTTAATAACCCAAAGGTCTAGGGTGATGATATTTGGCCAGACACAAACTAGGATGAAGGGCTACCAAGTTTGTTCAAATAAATGACCTTCACCTATTTTCAAGGTCACAGGGGTCAAATATGTTAAAAACTTTAAACAACTTCTTCTGAATAACCAAAATGCCCAGAGTGATGATTTTTGGCTAGTAACATGCTGGGATGAAGGACTCCCAAGTTTGTTCAAATGAATGAACTTCGTCCATTTTCAAGGTCACAGGGGTCAATTGTCTTAAAAAATCTTTATACAACTTCTTCTGAATAACTAAGAGGCCTATTAAAGGCTAATGATATTTGGCCAGTAACATGCTAGAATGAAGGGCTACCAAGTTTGTTCAAATGAATGACCTTTACCTATATTCAAGGTCACAGGGCTCAAATATGTGAAAAACTCCAAACAACAATATCCTAAGAACTGTTTGGACTATAATCATGATACTTGGGTATGTTATGAAGCTAAGACCAGCAGTGTGAATCTTTTTCTTCATTACAGTAATGAGGTCAAAGGTCAACTTTAACTGCTAGTCGGGGGTCAAATGTCAGCATGGGTTAAAAGCTTTAACAATCTTCTTCTCCAGGGATAGAGTGCTATAAGTTTCCTCTTTAAAATTCCCTTGACCTACTTTCAAGGCCACAGGAGTCAAAAATGTAAAAAAAAATCAAACGACCATATCCTAAGAAGCATTTGGTCTAGAGCCATGCTACTTGGGTATGTTATGTAGACCAGCAGTGTGAATATTTTTTGAAATTACAGTTACAAGGTCAAATGTCAACGTGGGTTAAAAGCTTTAAAATAACAATTTCAAATTTCAAACAACAATATCTTGAGCAGCGTTTAAGAGATGTTAAAATGTGTTCTACTTACCGAATTTGGCCTGAAGTTACCTATATGTCAGTTTCATGTAACAAAGGAAACAGGTGAGCGATACAGGCCCTCTGGGCATATTGTTAATTAAATCCTTTGTTATAATATAGATATCTTTGATTTTATGTAATCAGAAAGTTTCTACAATCTAACAATGAGAACCTGTATATTTTCACAATATTTATCTTTATTTTTTTTCCAGTGTTCAACCAAGGAGATGAAGGAAAGTCCTGGTACATTATACTGAAGGGGTCCGTGAATGTTGTTATATATGGCAGGGTAAGTCCTAGTACATAATACTGAAGGGGTCTGTGAATGTTGTTATATATGGCAGGGTAAGTCCTAGTACATAATACTGAAGGGGTCTGTGAATGTTGTTATTTATGGCAGGGGAAGTCCTGGGACATAATACTGAAGGGGTCTGTGAATTTTGTTATATATGGCAGGGGAAGTCCTGGTACATTATACTGAAGGGGTCCGTGAATGTTGTTATATATGGCAGGGTAAGTGCTGGTACATAAAACTGAAGGGGTCTGTGAATAAACTGAAGGGGCCTGTGAATGTTGTTATATATGGCAGGGTAAGTCCTAGTACATGATACTGAAGGGGTCTGTGAATTTTGTTATATATGGCAGGGTAAGTCCTTGTACATAAAACTGAAGGGGGCTGTGAATAAAATGAAGGCGTCTGTGAATGTTGTTATATATGGCAGGGGAGGTCCTGGTACATAATACTGAAGGGGTCTGGGAATGTTGTTATATATGGCAGGGGAAGTCCTTGTACATAAAACTGAAGGGGGCTGTGAATGTTGTTATTTATGGCAGGGGAAGTCCTGGTACATAAAACTGAAGGGGTCTGTGAATAAACTGAAGGAGTCTGTGAATGTTGTTATATATGGCAGGGTATTAGTTACTATTTTGTCATATTCTTACATTTCCATTGCAAGGCTGAATGAAGCTACAAAGAATGATAAAATGATGTTGTCTTTGTTATTTTGACTGAATATGAGAATTGAAATGCAATTTTTATAATTTATAATATTATACAACATATATATATAGTTCTCAAACATATTTCATGATGTACCAGAATTGTGTTGCATATCATCTTAAATGTTAGAAATATGCAATTCAATCCTTAAATAAGTTAATACAGTAGGTGCCTGTAACTGTTGTAATAGCTCCTCTATATACTCCTTATACGTACCAAGGCAAACATAACACAACACCTAAATAGCAAATAGCTGCTCGACCGAAACACGGAAAAATAATATAATTGGTGGGGTTTCATATATAATGGTGGCTTCGGCTAGTTAATAATATAACGCTCCAACCATCCACACCCGTACCTGGGGGGTCAAACCCTGAACTAATAATAGCATGGGATTTTAGAGAAGTGTTTTCATCCTACCCACACAATTAAATAGCCCAGATAGAGTATGGGGTGGATGCTGTAGTGTACGTCTGTGCTGAAACTTTCAAGTTGCATGGCGCTATATAACAATAATGCTGTTGGAAGCAAGACTTCACTGGAAAATGTGAACACTTAAGCTGCCTCCAGCACACCATAGCTCACATGGAGGTATTAAGCCAGGCAGAACAGGCCCAGTAGTTAGCAGCTCCTGTAAAATCCCCAAATTGTAGTGATTGCATGAATTTATTTCAGGTATGGTGTAGCAACGTATGTATTTATTATAAAGTGTCATAAATTGGCCTACACTTGCTAGACAGTGCTAATATCAAATTTTGTATAATAGTAATGATACAGTTTAAGGGCTATGAGGTAATTTGTTGGCAGATAGGTTAAAGAATTTACTTTATTTGAATACTTTTTAGCTCACCTGCCCGAAGGGCAAGTGGTCTTATGTCATGGTGCAACGTCTGTAGTCAATCCAGCATCCCTTCGTCGTCCCTTCGTCGTCCGTCAACTTTTCCTTTAAACAACTTCTAAAGAACGAACAGGCCTAGAGTCATGATATTTGGCTGAACGCTTTGTTGGTAGGAGCCTGACAAAGTTTGAGAATGAAAATAACATTGACCTACTTTCAGGGTCACAGGGGTCAAATATGTCAAACAACTTCTTAAGAAGAACCAAAAAGCATAGAATCATATAATAATATTTGGCTGGTAGTTTCAACAGATGGAGCCGACAAAGTTTGCAAGTGAAATATTTGTAGTACAGGATAATATTTAATGAGAAAATTTTGCGATGACTGCTTAAATATGCAGGTGAGCGATACAGGCCCTGTGGGCCTTTTGTTTCAAATCAATGTGAATGTATTTTTCAGGGTGTTGTCTGCACGCTACACGAGGGAGACGACTTTGGGAAACTTGCCTTACTGAATGATTCACCAAGGTAGACAACAAATGGAGACCTATTGTAAAATGTTCACAGGATACTACTGTATTTGACCACAAATATTAGTCTCTACCCCTAGTGAAAAAATATTGACCAAACGTAGAGAGGGGGCTTAATTGCGAGTGTCCCCTGTTCACAAATGTACGCCATCTTGGATATACTGCTGTTTTGATGAATGACCGAAATACATATCATGTACTTATAATTGTTCATTTTGTGAAAATAATTTTAACCATCAGGCAGAAGATATTTAACTAGAAAATGACTATATGATGACCAATGGCCCATGCTAATATAAGAACCACACTTGACAAAATGAACTCTTAGCTGATACACACTGATAATTCAGTTATAAAAAGAGTGCCAGTTGCCGATCTAAAAATAGGAAATTTGAAAATGAAAAGTTATAATCAGGGTCAATTTGAATTTTCTTTTGCAATCTGGATAATGGGAGTGAAAAAGATTTTGCTCACAAATTATGATGTCACATGATTGACTTTGACCTTGTTTTGTAGAGCGGCCACCATCGTGCTTCGGGACGACAACTGTCACTTTCTGCGTGTCGATAAAGATGACTTTAATAGAATTCTAAGGGTAAGAAAATTAGACTAAACAGACCAAACAAAATTTTAGGCAAAACAACTGCAAAATGTATAGACTGCCCAACCAACAACAGAATATTGCATCATACAGAGATTTTCAGATGTCTAGAAAACTAAGGGAGATAACCATATCTACCAATTGATTAATGTAGGCTTGCCAAGAATGGTGGAAAAGTACCGGTAGCACAAAATGCAATGCATCCTTATAATTACATGAAGAATAAATCATTAATTCTATTATCAAAACTAGATGTATGTTGTATGCTATATGTGTTCTATAATTGTTAGGATGTAGAGGCGAACACGGTACGGCTAAAGGAACACGGAAAGGATGTGTTGGTACTGGAGAAGATCCCCATGAACAACCAAGGACCTGATGGTACCACACAGACCCATTATAGGTAGTACCTGTTTCTGTACCATTTCAATAATAAGTCTGGTAACAATCTGTCGGTCCAGTGTGATATTCTGGTATATCTAGTAAGATGGACTGTAGTTCTACACACACAGTCTCTAAGGTAAGATGGACTGTAGTTCTACACACACAAAATTTAGTCTCTAAGGTAAGATGGACTATAGTTCTACACATTGGCTGGTAGTTTCAACAGATGGAGCCGACAAAGACACACAAAATTTAGTCTCTAAGGTAAGATGGACCGTAGTTCTACACACACAGTCTCTAAGGTAAAATGGACCGTAGTTCTACACACACAAAGTCTCTAAGGTAAGATGGACCGTAGTTCTCCACACACACAGTCTCTAAGGTAACATGGACCGTAGTTCTACACACACAAAATTTAATCTCTAAGGTAAGATGGACCGTAGTTCTACACACACAAAATTTAGTCTCTAAGGTAACATGGACCGTAGTTCTACACACACAAAGTCTCTAAGGTAACATGGACCGTAGTTCTACACACACAAAATTTAGTCTCTAAGGTAAGATGGACTGTAGTTCTCCACACACAAAATTTAGTCTCTAAGGTAACATGGACCGTAGTTCTACCCACACAAATGCTCTAAGGTAACATGGACCGTAGTTCTACCCACACAAAGTCTCTAAGGTGTAAGATGAAGTTTAGATGAAATAAAATGTTGCAGTTATCGGTGATTGTCATAAGATATATACGGAACTTTTGTACAAATTTCAGATGATGTATTCTGTCATATTTTACAGACTATGATTTGATACAGGGGGGGAAAAGCTCAGAAACAAACTGCAGTCATTAGTTAGTTTCTTTACAAGTTAAAGCAACAATATTATGAGAGTAATTGTGATTGAGATACTCAGTGATGACAGCTGTATTTGAATGAGGTTATGCAAGGTACAGTCAAACTTCCATTAATCAAACTTCGACGATTTAAAGTGCTCAATGTTTCGAACTTACGGTGAAGTCCAGATTTTTTTTATAACACTACTTATATTCTTTTCACGAACCAAACTTTTATAAGTCAAATTTCTTGCTGTTTCAAAGTATAATCAAGGCCCATTCCTTATGAAAACATTGAAAATTACAACTAATAAATTGAGGTTAAATATTCACCTGCACTAGAACATTAAAATGTCCTGTGCTTATTTTAACAATACAGGCTTCATCAATTTAATTGACAAAAAAAATGTCGAATTTGATAAGAAATCCAATATGTAAAACTAAATGTATGTGTTTCATCACATATTTAAAGAATCACATTCTGTCTTATTTACAGAATCTCAATGTTTAATTTTGGTGAGCCCCATTAGTCCCGATGTTTCAAATAACTCCAGATAGTATACTGTACCACAAAGTTCGAAACATCAAAGTTTGACTGTATATATGTTTTGCAGGTACTCTGTGATGGCGGGAACGCCAGAGAAGATGTTGGAACACTTACTGGAGAGCAGTCTGGAGAGTAAGATTGAGGAGGCTACAGGTAAAACATTATACCCTACCTTGTCGGGCCTAGGCTAGGTGGCTGTTTATATTGAGGAGGCTACAGGTAAAACACTTACCCTCCCTTGTCAGGCCTAGGCTAGGTGGCTGTTTATATTGATGAGGCTACAGGTAAAACACTTACCCTCCCTTGTCAGGCCTAGGCTAGGTGGCTGTTTATATTGAGGAGGCTACATGTAACACATTATACACTTCCTTGACAGGCCTAGGCTAGGTGGCTGTTTATATTGAGGAGGCTATAGGTAACACATTATACCCT
>NW_018480025.1:441411-445261 GCF_002113885.1 Mizuhopecten yessoensis | reverse complement strand
CCTTGTCAGGCCTAGGCTAGGTGGCTGTTTATATTGAGGAGGCTATAGGTAACACATTATACCCTCCCTTATCAGGCCTAGGCCAGGTGGCTGTTTATATTGAGGAGGCTTTAGGTAACACATTATACCCTCTCTTGTCAGGCCTAGGCTAGGTGGCTGTTTATATTGATGAGGCTATAGGTAACACATTATACCCTTCCTTGACAAGCCTAGGCTAGGTGGCTGTTTATATTGATGAGGCTACAGGTAACACATTATACCCTTCCTTGACAGGCCTAGGCTAGGTGGCTGTTTATATTGAGGAGGCTTTAGGTAACACATTATACCCTCTCTTGTCAGGCCTAGGCTAGGGGGCTGTTTATATTGATGAGATGAGGCTACAGGTAACACATTATACCCTCCCTTGTCAGGCCTTGGCTAGTTGGCTGTTTATATTGAGGAGGCTATAGGTAACACATTCTACCCTCCCTTGTCAGGCCTAGGCTAGGTGGCTGTTTAAATTGAGGAGGCTATAGGTAACACATTATACCCTTCCTTGACAAGCCTAGGGTAGGTGGCTGTTTATATTGATGAGGCTACAGGTAACACATTATACCCTTCCTTGACTGGCTTAGGCTAGGTGGCTGTTTATATTGATGAGGCTATAGGTAACACATTATACTGAGGCTACAGGTAACACATTATACCCTCCCTTGTCAGGCCTTGGCTAGTTGGCTGTTTATATTGAGGAGGCTATAGGTAACACATTATGCCCTCCCTTGTCAGGCCTAGGCTAGGTGGCTGTTTAAATTGAGGAGGCTATAGGTAACACATTATACCCTTCCTCGACAAGCCTAGGCTAGGTGGCTGTTTATATTGATTAGGCTATAGGTAACACATTATACCCTTCCTTGACAAGCCTAGGCTAGGTGGCTGTTTATATTGATTAGGCTATAGGTAACACATTATACCCTTCCTTGCCAAGCCTAGGCTAGGTGGCTGTTTATATTGAGGATGCTATAGGAAACACATTATTCCCTCCCTTGTCAGGCCTAGGCTAGGTTGCTATTTATATGGAGGAGGCTATAGGTAACACATTATACCCTCCCTTAACAGGCCTAGGCCAGGTGGCTGTTTATATTGAGGAGGCTTTAGGTAACACATTATACTATACCCTTCCTTGACAGGCCTAGGCTAGGTGGCTATTTATATTGAGGAGGCTACAGGTAAAACACTTACCGTCTCTTCTCAGGCTAAGTGGGTGTTATATTCTGTGCTATTTTAAAGCTAATTTTAATTTATTATCTAAATGTAATGATGTTGTATTGATGATACACAGATTAACAGTTAAAAGAGGATCTATATAATTGATAAGCTGATCCTTGTTTTGTTGCTAGTGCTACTTTCTACCTGCTGAATTGAGTACTTATGTATTTTGGTCATACTTCTTTGATCACTGTGATTTGTATACTTGTTAACCTCTACATCTAACTATTCCTATTTCGGTCCTCTGACCTTGTGTACCTGTTGACCTGTGTTCTTGTGACCTTTGTACCTGCTGACCTTTGTACATGCTGACCTATAATGATTGACCTTTTGACATCTGTGCTGGTTTCTTTATTTGCTGACTGGGGTACTTACAGACGTCTTAACTTGTTGACCTCTGCACTCATTAGCCTTACTACCTTTGTGCTTGTACATTGTACTTGTTGACTTCTGCATTCATTGACCTTACTACCTTTGTGCTTGTACTTGTTGACCTCTGCACTCATTGACCTTACTACCTTTGTGCTTGTACATTGTGCTTGTTGACTTCTGCACTCAACGACCTTACTACCTTTGTGCTTGTACTTGTTGACCTCTGCACTCATTGACCTTTCTACCTTTGTGCTTGTACTTGTTGATCTCTGCACCCATTGACCTTACTACCTTTGTGCTTGTACTTGTTGACCTCTGCACTCAATGACCTGATTAGCTTTGTGCTTGTACTTGTTAACCTCTGCTCTCAATAACCTTACTACCTTTGTGCTTGTACTTGTTGACCTCTGCACTCATTGACCTCACTACCGTTATGTTTTTTTTTACTAATTGCTATGTTTTTTTATCTTCCGTTGTAGATAACTTCCTGGAGGTGTTCCTACTCACACATGTGATATTTATGCCGAGTGACCAACTGTGTCCGGCCCTCCTGGCCCAGTATCCTTGAACTAGCTATATTAAAGGCAATGCATATAATTGATAGTTTGTTAACCTGAAGCTTACATGAGTAATATTACTATTATTAATATGTGTAACAAAAAGAGATGAACCTAATATGAAAACTCATTATTTGTGATGTAAACAATAAAATTGAATTGACCTTGACCTGAGATCAGTTATCATGCCAAGGTCAACCGAAAGTCTGATGAGGAGGAGTCCGCTGATTATGCAGTAACGCAGCGCAAGTTTGTAGTTCAGTTTGTGCAGGAGTGGTTTTGTATCGCCCCTGACAGCTTTAAAGAAGATGCTGCCATCAGGGAATTCCTACAGGTAACTATAGAAACACTTTCAAGGAGACCAAACTCTATTTTAGGAGTCTTCTTATGTCTCTATCAACAGCTTAAAAGGGAATGACTCCATCAAAGAATTAACATATGTCTCTGTCAACAGCTCAAATAGGGGTACGACTCCCTCATGCCAGAAAATCCTCTTATATAACTGGAACAGCTAAAACAAGGGGTAGGTCAGGTGGCACATTGGATAACGCACTCTCCTTTCACCAGGGAAGCCGGGGTTTGATTCCCTGGTTGGACATGGAAAGGTATTGGGTCACCTGCCCTATCAACATATGTTTTCCCTGGGTAATCTGGTTTACTCCCACATTAAGACCCCTCATGTACTAACATCCAGGCCAGCAAGAGTGATTAATATAACTGGTAATAACTTGTTTCATTATTGTTGGAATATAAATAAATTTTATATTAAACAATTGCGATGGGAGACAACTATATGTCGGAGTGTTCTCACAAGTTACTTACAACGACTGAAAGGTTGGCATCTCCATCAGAGAACTTACTCATCTTCTGGTAAAAACAAAGATAGACTATCTAGTATCAATTAGGATGTCTCCCTCAGTGATATAGTCTAAGGTTACACAGAAGATGTGCTAGAGCTGGATGTCTAGTGTTGAGAAGAAAGACACCTTCCTTAGCTATAGATAACACAAAAACAATGATTTCTCTTGTGATTGCAGAAGCTGCACGAATCCCTGAAGGCTGATTGTCATGAATATCCGTCCCTTATACACGAACATACATCTCTGGAAGACATCATGAAATATGACAAAGGGTAGAGTATTTATCAAGTGTGTTTTAGCTGTGAAGATATGGGGATTTGTCAGTACTGCCAGTATGCTCAAAGACATGTCTTCAGTCCAGTAAAATATATGATAAGTCAGTGGAAAAGCATGTCATATCCTTGATCAAGTCACATCTCGATCTACAGAAGGATCATGAATACTGATATAATATTCTCCCTATATCTGAATATTGTATTACTCAACAAAAACTATTTATAAAAAGATATAATTCCCTCAACAAATTTAGGAAGAGTGTATTTTATTATTAATGATCTTTGTCTCTTTGTCTGCGGAAAGACGTTTAGGGACTTGGAGCTCCCTACCTTTATCCTTTTCTACCCATTATTATTATTTTTAGGTCACCTGAGCTTTAGCTCAAGTGACCTATTGCTATCCGTTTTCGTCCGTCGTCGTCCGTCGTCCGTCGTCCGTCGTACGTCGTCCGTCGTCCGTCGTCCGTCGTCCGTCGTCCGTTAACATTTTACATTTCAAACTTAAAGTCAAGTTCTGCTGGGCCGATTGAACTGAAAGTTG
>NW_018480025.1:415489-441193 GCF_002113885.1 Mizuhopecten yessoensis | reverse complement strand
GCCACCATTTTGAAAACCTATTTCAAACTTAAAGTCAAGTTCTGCTGGACCGATTGAACTGAAAGTTGGTAGGAATGATCGCCTCATGGTCCTGACAAAGTGTTGTTATTTTTTGGGTCGATCAGAAATCCAATATGGCCACCACGGCCGCCATTTTGAAAACCTATTTCAAACTTAAAGTCAAGTTCTGCTGGACCGATTGAACTTAAAGTTTGTAGGAATGATCGACTCATGGTCCTGACAAAGTGTTGTTATTTTTCAGGTCAATCATAAATCCAATATGGCCGCCACGGCCACCATTTTGAAAACATATTTCAAACTTAAAGTCAAGTTCTGCTAGGCCGATTGAACTGAAACTTTGTAGGAATGATTGACTCATGGTCCTGACAAAGTGTTGTTATTTTTCAGGTCGATCAGAAATCCAATATGGCCACCACAGCTGCCATTTTGGTAAACTATTTCAAACTTAAAGTAAAGATCTACTTGGCCGATTGAACTGAAACTTTGTAGGAATGATCGAATCATGGTCCTGACAAAGTGTTGTTATTTTTCGGGTCAATCAGAAATACAATTTGGCTGCCATGGCCGCTATTTTGCTACTAAGTTCTAATAGGCCGATCTCACTTAAAATTGGTCTAGGAATGATCAGCTCATGGTCCTGACAAAGTTAAGTTAACATTATACTATTTTTTACTCAAATTGGTACATATTTCAACAACAAAAATAAATACTATAGACTCAGGTGACCGTTAAGGCCCATGGGCCTCTTGTTATATATATGATTTTATCTTAGGCAGTTGTATGTATGCTATATTTTTGATGACAGGTCCCTTTTCTAATATCTTTTTATGAATTTAGTCAGAAGTACTGTTAATTATTTTCTTGACCAAATATTGACGACACTCAGTAGACATTATTAAGACCTTAGGTAATTTTTTCTACTTGGGATTTGTTTTTCATTTGACTTTTTCCAGAGGAGTTATGCCCCTTGTCTGGGCTAGCTGTCTGTTGATATATTTTGTCAGAAGAAGTGCCATTTTCTTTCTAAGTCAATATCTGAGATAGTTTTATGATTGTGATTTGTTTTTATATTTTGACTTTTTTTGGGGGAGTTCTGCAACTTTTCTGATTCCTATCTAAAAATATCAATAATCTATAATAATTTTTTGTCATTCAACTATTTCTAGAGAAGTTATTTTTTCTTTCTGATTTATAATGTGTTAGAGGGGTATTAGGTAGCTTGTGGTTTACAGTTGTGGTAAGAAATTTAATTAAAACAGTCGTATAACAGTGTTTTTTGTTCTTCCACAGTCGAATGCAAGTGGAGAAGCCGTTTAAGCGTAGGATTTCCCCGTCCGTCATTCTCACTCGCAGATTCAACAAGGAGAACACGATGGAGACACTAACCAGACGACGACCAATCAAAGCAGATGATGAAAGTAAGTGTAGTTTTTGTTCTGCTTGATTATTGCTACACAGGAAGTTTACATGTTTAAAAAGATTCCAATTTAATATAGTCTTGACCCGATAGATGCTTTACGATCGTGAGTACAATACCTAAAAGTCACGCTGCTTCCTGATCTCCCATGTAAATCGTTGTAACTGTGGTATTAGGTAAAATACTAGTACTCTTATGAACCTGCATACACATCATCTGTAAACACCAAAAATTAGAAAAAAATATTTATAACCTTGTCTTCTGTTGCGTATGATTTCTGAAGTCAGATCATTGTGCTAAAAAATAAACCTTCTTGTTGTATACATATATAGTAATTATGAGGACGAAGGTGTAAGGGAGGCAATCCTGCTACTGTGCTATCATGTTTTTGCCTTTTCTTCTGTTAATCTTGAATGCTATACTTGTGTGTTTCAGATGTGTTTAAGGTGTTCTGTGCTGACCATTCCTACACTACACTATGTATGCCTATGGGCAGTACTGTCAAGGCCATCATACTACAAACCCGCGACAACCTGCGCCTTGGAAATGACCTCGTCCTGTGTGAGGTCAAATCGACTGGAGGTCAGTCTCTGTAAAACTTAAAGAGAGAAATTTGTTGATATTTGAGCTGAAATCTGAAAGGTGTGGCAAGGTCACATTTTAAAGGTCAATAATTCAAGGTATTGCTTAGGTGTAGTAAAATCTTACTTTAAGGTAGTTATAAGTATGGCAAGATTGAAAATCAGAGTTTATAAGATGTAGTAAAATCTCCTACATTTTTAATCTTTAGTAATATTCGCACACTATTGGAGACTTAGAGTTAATTGCTCTTTGTGTAAAATAGTTTTTATGTAATTATCATCAGATTGTCTCATTTATAAGCAATTTTATTTGTTTTTGTTTTTCCTTGCTTTGTATGATTTATATTGTTTCCTGGTTTGTCTGTCATGTTGGTCAATAATAGGTTTTCATGGGTTGAACGATTTTTGTCATATGTTAGATGATGGTTTGAATATTCATCCGGGTTTGATCCTGAGTTGGACAATTCGTAATGTTTTAATCTTGGTTTCAATAGGTCATCGTGTTTGAGCTGGTAGTTTGCAGTTTTGCTTTATCATGAATGACAATTTTTAAAATTTATAATGTAAGGACAAATACTATCATGTTTCAGAACGTATAATATTGAAAGACAACGACTTATGTATCACAACGTCTCTGAGTGTCAACGGAAAACTTTTCATTGCACCCAGGGAACACATTGATGCTCTGGTAAGTATATCACAGACACCTTGTTCTATACCTGATTATAAAATGTCACAGTCAAAGTTACGACTTTATAAGTGTTTGTCTCATGGCCTGCAGAACTGCCGACTCTACAATAAAGGGTAATTATTACAAGTGTGAGATCTGAATTATGCTTGTGTGATTTTCCAAGTTAAGTAACAATTTAACCTTGTGTGTGTTTAAGTTTTGCAGTAATCTGGTGACAAGGTCCTTAATCAGTATTGTAGTCATATATCTAAATCACATGTGCATTACTTCACGATGGAAATAGGCTAGAGAAAAGCCTTGAGTTAATTCTGCGAAGTCACAACATGTATGTATAATGTTACATGCTAGCTATTCTGTTTTGTGATTTCACACGTGAGTGAAAATGTCGCAAGAAAACATTTCAAAACTAATAAACACAGAGACAGCAAATCATCTGTTGTTGGATCTGCAAGGATAGATTATTTCTTTATGAAACATGGCTCAAACCTCGATGATTCTGTCACGAGTGCTGAATGGTTGTTACCCGAGTATTGATTACGATTTTTGAATCTCTTAACTTGGCTGGCTGAGGGTTAGTATGATAATACTGGGGTATGGCTGCTCTGGTCCTTTGTATGACCTATGTATGTTTGTTTGAACAGATACATCTGTGTGGCTATGTATAATCACTGTCTGTTCGACTCCTCTAAGCTAGCATGTCCAGGTGACCTCTGTGGATGTGTATAATTTTCGTATGTACAACCTCAGTATGTTTGTATGACAGACACCGTTACCGGAGCAGGAGGGTCCAACAGCTGGCACTGTGACCATGTTTGAGATGATGAGTACAAAAGAGGTGGCCTACTACATGACACTGTATGACTGGGAACTCCTTATCACTGTGGACGAAGTACGTAGAAAAATAGGAGGAAACTGATGGCATATTATTGTGACGACATTCACATTATGTCATTTACGTTTCTTTATGTCATAATAAATACAATGTGTAAATGTAGCGTTGCAGGCTGCACCAGAGGTAAATATATAATTAGGTCCATATTTCATTTTCATTGAATGCAAAAGCTTATTTAAAGGAATTGAAATTTTGAAAATTAAATATTTAAAATTTTATATGTTTGAATTACTCGTATCAAAGTGTTTTTAATATCAATTTTAATTTTATTTTCATGAAGAGTTATTCATGTGTTGTTAAATGAGGAACTATAATATTGAATGGCTTGGCCTTACAGTATGAACTCATCTATCAAGTGTTTGGTCGCCACACTTTTGGCAAGATTACCTCAAATCTGGACATGTTCCTTCGGCACTTCAACGAAGTTCAGTTCTGGGTCATCACAGAAATGGTACTGGCTCAGAATGTCAGTAAACGGGTACAGCTGCTGAGGAAATTCATCAAGTTGGCAGCGCAGTGAGTAATAACCAATGAACCGAGGAAGCTCAACCAAGCATCTCATTGAAATTTGTACTCATCTTTATATCCTCAATGAATTATAAAACATTACTACTGTATAGCAGGATATTTTCGCAATTTTGCGGGTCAACAACACCATTGTGAAAATATGATCCTAAGAATAATATTACAAGCCTAAAAACGGGCTGCAACAATAAGCATCATTATCATAATGTCGTCAGAAAATAGCGAGCATGTGGTTTTAACGATTGTATATACATCAAGAGGAATACAAGATGTTTGAAAATAAATTGTAGTATACACATCTAAAAAGGTCTGTTAAAGATTTGTTTACCAAAATACACTTTCCTTTTTTTTGCCCTAACACTGCAAAAATGTTGTTCCTTCAGATGTATGTCCAGATTGCAAAATTATGATCTGTGGAAATTAAAATTTCCCTTTTTGGTCACAATTGAAAAAAATTAGATCTGCTTCAATAACCTTCTATATGGTATTTTATTGTGTTGACTAAAAAGGAATAAAATGCTTTGGGGCTTTAAAAGAGCTATAATTTGATGAAGGGTTAAACTTTTAGCTGACTATATACAATATTTTTTTGTCAAATATAAGATATTTTAAAAGAAGTCAAAGATTCCATCATGTCGTGTGGTGATAGAAATCTAAAAATCTAACTGTTCACATTTGTTGACAGCTGTAAGGAGTACCAGAACCTTAACTCATTCTTTGCAATTGTGATGGGGCTGAGTAACATTGCTGTGAGCAGGTTGTCGCAGACATGGGAGGTAACTCACTTTAGCAATTATTTGCATATCTGTGGAATTTGTTAATGAGGAAAAGTTTGTAGATATGATAGCCCTGTGAAAAGTTGGTTAAAGCAAAAAAAAAAAGTACTTTTGTTTTTGTCTCGCCGCCACGAAGTAGCAAAAGCCAGACTAAGGTGTTGCTTTTCTGGCGACAGCTGAGCGGCGTCAACATTTACTTTTTGCATTTAAGTTAGTTTCACTGAAAGTATATGTGCTAGTCCAACCAAACTTGGACCATAGATGCATCTTAGGTAGTACAGCTCATCACATGCATCAAATGCTGGATGTGGCCTAACGTTCATGGTCCATTGACTTTGTCAGCATCTCAATCAACATTAAGTTTTTGTGTTTAAGTTAGTTTCTCTGAAACTATAAGTGCTAGACCTGAACCACACTTTACATGTGCATTGATGGTTAAAGCGGGGCACAGCTAGGCAAGACATATCAATCTGAATGGCTTGTTAGTATATAAAGAATAATTCATCTAAATATTTGTAGTTGAAAGTCTTAAATGGCTACCGACCCCTAATTTTCTAGCTGCATTATACTACTAGTTTATCTTGAGACAAGAATCAGACATCCACATGATCAAAATTGTTAGAGTGTTACTTCTTTTTCATTTGGAATTATCCAATATTCTAGAGATGGGGCCTGCAGTCTTGTTAGTAGTGGTCAAGATGCAAGAATGTCAGAGCATCAGTATAGCTTAATATTATATCTTGACCATGACAATCATCACATAGTCTATTGGTCTTTGCATGTTAAAAAATCGAGAGGTACAATTACTGACATCACAAAGATGAAGGCTTAACTTATGTATTATAGGACAAATGTGAATTTGTCGCTGTAAATTGTGGTATGCTAGCTGTCACATCATCTCCCCTGTAGAAGCTGTCAGTATTGAACTGCCGTATTTTTCCTTTCTGGACTTATTTATTGCTTTTTGCTGTAAATAATTTTTTCCTGTAACTATGTGTTCCGTAGAAGCTGTCAGTATTGAACTGCCGTATTTTTCTGTTCAGGACTTATTTATTGCTTTTTGCTGTAAATCATGTTTTCCTGTAACTCTGTGTTCCGTAGAAGCTGCCCAGTAAGTTCAAGAAGATGTTTGCAGAGTTTGAGACATTAATGGATCCAACAAGAAATCACCGTGTATACCGACTGACCGTGGCTAAACTGGCTGCACCTATCATCCCCTTCATGCCCCTCCTCATGAAAGGTCAGTGTCCTTAACACGGAGGACACGCAGTTCAGAAAATGTTTTTGAAATGTTAACTGAAACAGTTTGCCATGAATTGATTTTTGTACATGTTTGGGTATCAGCATGGTCACTGTTTCTTTAATCATGTTATGAATGCAAATCAGTTACATATTTAGGGCCTTCATGGTTAATATGTATATGCATGTAACCGATTTGAGTTCATATGCAAGAACATCGAAAAATGCTGTTCAGTCCTTAAATTTACACTTTAAATTTTAAAGTTATTATTGATCTAGAAATTGGCAGTCACTTTTATTTTCGATATATAAGTATGTACCAATGACGTCGCTGCTAGCAAGATTCCTGGAACAGTCTAACGTCACCAAAATGTGTGCTTCTAACGGTTAATTGCTTCATATTATTAGAGGCGGAAGGAGCTTCAACATGATGCTGATCAAATTGCATTCGTAGTTCTATGAGCACAATTTCATCTGATAGTGCTTACAGAGCAATTTGCAGTAGAAATGTAAATATGAAGCTGTGACTATAAAGAGCATTATGTAGGTTGATCTGATATATATTTTCATAACAGGCCTTATGTTTTTAATTTTTGATAAAAAAGAAGAAGATAAATAATGTTTAAAGACCTCATTAATGGTGAAAATTCCTTGATTTATTTTTCGCTTTGTTTTACAGATTTAACGTTTACCCATGAAGGAAACAAAACATATTTTGATGGATTAGTGAATTTTGAAAAAATGGTAAGCAGGTTATTTATTGTGATTCTCTTTGCAGTTCAAGATTAATTAGCATTGTCTTCTGTAAAACTGTTAAACACATCTTTGAAACCCTAATATATACATCACATTATTGTTTGTTGCTACTTTTCTAAATAAAACTCTTAAACACCTGTAAAATTAACTGTAATGGTTGCTCATTTCATAGTAAGGATGAAGATTTGATTGATATGCAAATCAGAATTCACCTCACAATTCAAAAACATTCCTTGAATCGGGCTTTCATTTTCAAGGTTCTTGTAATTGCAACTATGAAAATTAATAAGGTCACATGATGTGAAGGTATTTGTGTATGAATAATAAACAAAGACAATAGGTTTACCGATACCAATCATGATCCAATAATGTTTTCCATTACAGCACATGATAGCCCAGACTATGAGAACAGTACGCTTCTGTAAAAGTCAGCAATTAGGTTTGTTTGTTTCTTTTAATATTTAAGAAATCATTGAGCCTAGTGATGTAACAGGACTATAGTGTTAGCCCTTCACTTGTAAAATCCATACTAGCCAAGTATAACAACTACGCCCTTCACAGGAAAAATTAGTATTGATATTATTTTGTGTGCAGTATTTTTCGCTGTTGTAATAAGTTTGCCATCAATACGGAGGGTAAAACAAGTAAAACTGGAGACAACCTTACTGTGTTCTATATTGTAAATGGCAGATATGTTTTGTTTTAATACTCTTTTTAAAAAAACCTGAATCAATATACATATATATATATATCTAAGTTAGAAATACATGTCATTGATGATGAACTAATATAAGGGAAGGAAGGAATTACATTATATATCAGGAAGTCTTTATTGAAAGTAAAAATGTTGCTCCATCTTCTGATAATTTCATTTTTATATGCATGTGTAAATTTGATTTACAGATTTGGAAGCATCGACCTCCTTAAAGTTATCCTCAGAAGTGATAGAATACATCAGGTAGGTGTCGGCTGATTTCATCCTTAATAGCTTATTTGTTAAAGTGGTGTTACTAATTACCATTTAACCCTTTCACCACGTACTGTAGACCATAATGGACTGATCCAGATCAATGCATGGTAGGGTCTACTTAAGTTACATAGGGGTGAAAGGGTTATTGGCTTATTTAATGATATACATTATACATACATATTACTATAGTATATTTAAACCAGTGACAAGCACACAGCTGGTACGTCAGCTGTGACTGGTGTAGAGACTTTGACAGGATAGGAATCTGATGTACAGGTAGGGATGTAGGTT
Organism: Mizuhopecten yessoensis; assembly: GCF_002113885.1. Classification (NCBI taxonomy): domain Eukaryota; kingdom Metazoa; phylum Mollusca; class Bivalvia; order Pectinida; family Pectinidae; genus Mizuhopecten; species Mizuhopecten yessoensis. The sequence continues at coordinate 433,034 of NW_018480025.1, read as the reverse complement.
TGAGTTCCATCATCAGGAACAAATGACATCAACAGCATTAAAGGAAATAGATGTTGTTTATCACAGTGTAAACCTATAGTGAAATAACACAAGACTTAGTATGGAGAGTCCACTTAAAAGATACAATTCAATTTTGGGAATAAGACAAGAGTGTACTCTTTTTATTGTCTTAAGCACAAGGCCAATTGCCATACAATTAAACATCCGTTGACTTAATTACATGTGCGCAAACTTTCGGAATTTCATTAGAAAGTCTTAGATTAAAATTATTGACTTTTTTATAATGCTTCAATCATCGAGTTATGTATGAAAAATAATATAAAAAATGAATATTATATTATCAAAGTTTTATCGATTACTTTTACAATTTTTTTTTTTTTTCCCCCACATGATCAAAATGTTGATTGTTTCAGAAATCTTCATGTTATTGATAATCAGAGATTACTGACACAGTTCTCCTACAAGTTGGAGCCTCGGAGGACTTGACGACACCATCCAGGGGTCTGAAATGATGGGAGACAGTTACCAAGTAGTGGCCACTACTGGACATTCCTTCGCACATTGACCTGTGTATCTTGTGCCATACAGGGAATAGCTGTCCATTGAGCCAGGGCGTGCTCTAAGTCAGTCTGCCATGGTGATTCACTAAAACTTACCAGATTAAATGACATTGAGGTGCTGCGAGTTATCTGACCTTGGTGTACTGTGAAGGCGTTGTGCCAACCTCCAGTTGACAAAGATACCAGACTTTACAAAGTCAGGAGAAGCTGGACACAAAATGATGCAATTTGTGAATTGTTGATGACCAAGGCACAGTTGTGAAGGGTCTGGCTCCCCTGCTCCCAAAATTATGTCTGGAGTTTATACAAGGAAACTTATAAAACTACTACTACTAGGCCAAAAAAAAATCACAATGAAACGACTACTTGTACTTGACAAAGGCTATGATGATACAATCAGATCCTGCTTCGTTTTATAAAAGCCTGGTCTTAAATCAATGACCTCATGGAAAGGGGATTACTCAATGATATCAATATTGAGTGAATTTGAATAATACTAATGGCTCTATGATGAAGATTAATGCTACCTACATGTAGATGTTTTTTCTGTTAATATTATTACAGGAAATAACAGATATTCAGACCACAGAACTAATTTCTGTCAAGACATCATTGATAAGGTGATAATAATCCGCTATAGATTCATGTTTGGTATTCGCCTGGAATTTCTTTGTTCCGCTGAATGTTTGCTTGTTTCCTTTCACAGTGATGTTTTGTTATAGAATTTTTTATTGTTGAAATTAATGTGTTGTACTTCTGCATAGAAGCATTTTCTCAAAACAATTGATGATGTTTAACTCATTCACCCCTGAAATTTCATAATGAAATATTCCAACCTCTGAATTGGAGGAGTTCTAATGTGTCTCCAGGGGTGAATGAGTTAAAATCATTGGTAGATATTAAGTTGTTTTGTAATTGGACTTGTATACCAAATATGAAAGTCCCAGTGGCTCACAGCTACGAAAGATTTGAGTTAAATATTATATTTATGTTAACTTCAGTTGCTATTATAGAGGTTTAATATGTTTCCAATAATTTGTGTTATTGGGAAACCTCTTTTGGTAATTAACATGTGAAGAATTCACTTATTGTGTTTTAGTCCTTGCCTAATACAGATAAATATAATTATGACTAACAAAGACTGGACATAAAAGCAATTTATATTTGAAATCAAGAAACTTTTGAAATAATGAATTTAAGAAATTTGATGAAGTAAAACATGTCACTAAAAAAATTAATATAAATGATGCAAGCAAATGTGTTCTACAATTTCCTGATGTTGATTTTTTTTTTTTCCTTCAAACTTTTTTGAAAAATCAATATTAAAGGTTTTCTTAATAATGTACTTACTTTTTAGATATCAAATACATTGTGTTTTCAAATCAAGTATGGCAGACTATTTTAAATATCTTGTATTTTGGTTATAGTTCTTTTACTGAAAAGTTTATTTCGTTCTTTGATTTTATTATGATATTTATTGTGTAATATTGGTTATTTTTTTGTATGTGTAATATTTGGTTTTGTAATGATCCATTTTGTTGTGTCAGATGATTTAGAATTTTTCACCCCCTTGAGAGTGAGATAGGGGAATCTTTCCCCAAGGATTGAGATTCCCCATCTCACCCCAAGGGGGTGAATGATTCATTTTATTCATTGCTATTTTATGATAATTATTAACTGATTGGGCTTAAATTTGGTTTGTAGATGTATTGTGGTATTGCAAACACTACTGCAGCTTCTTTTTACTGATAGGACAGAATAGACGCCATGTCCTGGCCTCTGATTGGTGGCATCTTAGATATTGACCAATTTCTTTCATGCAGGTATACTATGTTGTTACAAACAGTTACAAACAGTTAATGTACAAACAGTTGGGTATCAAAACAGTTGTTTCATGCCTGATCGGTCAATAGTCAACGAGTCGGAGTTGTGACTCACCAGATCAATTGGCCGCTGAATAGGGGATAAAGTCATCTACACTGTATTAGGATTTGCTATATTTAAGTTTTCTTCCTAAACAGGCTGGCTTTTACATATCGTTCAGTTGTCAAAAGTGTTATTATTTGGTGTTTTTTTCCATGTTTTTTATTATCATTATTTGGTTGTTTTATGTCATTTTTTATTCACAGGTTGAAATTTGATCCTAGTGTTACAGTAGAATGAAGATGTTTAAGACCAATTAGATTATGATAGCGTTAACAATTTCTTGATTTATAAGTTGATTTGAAAAGCAGTTTTTCTAAACTCAATCTACCTTTGAAAGCATTCTAAAAGATCACAGGAAGACATGAAGCACAAGGAAATACTTTTCTAGAGTAAAGAAAAATTGTACAGGTACAAGTAGTGATATGATAAACTTGGAGGACAAGGGAAATCCCTACATTGTACGATTTCTGTTGAGAATTAATATTTCTATCTGATCAGAGGCAAGGATTTCTATATGGTTTTTTTTCTTCATTTTTTCCCCTTTCAGATGCATGGTCGGTTACTATTAACATCAAAGCTTGAATATCAATTCTGACTAGCTCTACATTTTGCTATAGATTGTTACTATTTTGGTGCGACACAAATCGTATCCTACTGAAGGAACTACCTGCTGAATGATCAGGTCATTAACTGAGGAGTAAGCCATTAAACAAGAGTTAGATTAATGGAACTCCTAACAAATGCGCTTTTAAATTGTATTGCAAATCAGTTTAAAAAAGTGTATGTAATGTTGAATAAATCTACAAAGAAATGGTTTACACTATTGAATTGGAGATCAGTGTGAGAACAGTGTATGTATGTATATAGTTGGATAAATCTACAAAGAATCGCAGTTACAGTATTTAATTATAGATCAGTGTAAGATCAGTGTATGTATCGCTGATTAAATATACAAAGAAATGCTATTACACTGTAAGAAAGAGTGTATGTATATCAATGGATAAATCTACAAAGAATCGAAGTTACAGTATTTAATTATAGATCAGTGTAAGATCAGTGTTTATATCACTGATTAAATCTTCAAAGAATCGCAGTTACAGTATTTAATTATAGATCAGTGTAAGAACTGTGTATATATCACTGATTAAATCTACAAAGAATCGCAGTTACAGTTTTTAATTATAGATCAGTGTAAGAACAGTGTATATATGGCTGATTAAATCTACAAAGAAATGCTGTTACATCGAAATCGTTGTGTTTGAGTGGAATATATATATATGACATATCAAGATTCTCATTGTACAGTTTGTTGATGACAGTTTTGTTGTTGAAGCGAATTTGGAGATAAATGTGGCAAAATTAACTTTGTGTGTTTTGTTATGTTTAAATTAAAACAGAAATACAGCCTGTGCTCACATGCTCGTCCAAGTGTCTGATGTAAAGCAACATCAAAGCAAAGAGACATAGTCCAATATAATTGTGCTTCAACCCAAACGACTTATAGCATATCAGCGCTCCTTAAACACTCAAACTTGTCATTTCTTACGATAAATGACACATGATGAAGACACCATTGTCTGTGGGTGAGTCAGGTATACTGCAGGTTTCGTCAGGATTTTCTGGAAAGGTTCAAAAGTTTCGGCCCAGTCATAGGTAGTGGGCACGTCTATCAAAAAAAATAATAGAATAGTTTTATATATTCAAATTTTTTTTGATAGACGTGCCCACCACCTATGGCCCAGTCAATATGTTCCTGAATAGTTTGCACTGATTTGACCGTGACAATGCAATTTATATCGTCCGGGGGTGATGGGGTGATGTAGGTATACTGCAAGTTTCATCAAGATATCTTGAACGGTTTTAAAGTTTCGGCCTGGACAAGAAACGATCGTAAGAACTTGAACTAACACACTGTCTCCATGTTATTCGAAGGGGATACATACAAAGCGTGAACAGGTGTTGCACTTACAACGATAGCAAGTACGTATACACCGACTCTGGAGCAAAGAAGAACAAAGATGTAAACATACAGACAGGCATTTTATTTCTAGCAAAAATGATACATTTCAAAAGAGATAGAAAGGATGTATCAGCAAAATTAGTAGAGATACGAGCTAGTTGAGAAAAAAACTTAAAAAGTCACATTAGATTGTCCTTGTCTGAAAAAGGAATTAAAACAATATATATACAGTTAGAATTTTGTGGAAACCAAATCATAATTACATGTACATCAATTTCTGATTGAAAATGATGGTTACTTTGTTGGATTCTTTCTGGTATATGACACCAGGACCTAGCATCACAAAAAGTCTGAAATCACAAAATCAGTGGCCTGTTCGTTTTTGCGGGACAACCGGTTTGTCCGTTTTTAAATGTAACATTTTTGGGTATAAATTCGGGCGAACCTGCAAATGTTTATGCTTTCAAAGTCGAGGCTCGCCTAAAAGCAGCATCAGCTTACTAGGTTCAATCTTATTTTATAAATGAACAACTCTGATCAAACAGGTTCAACCATTTGTATCGCGATAAACGAAAGCGTATTAATACACTGTACGTTATATTTCTCAAAAAATAATATAAATAGTAACATATATATATAAGATTTGTTAGGAAATAATGTCTCGCTTTGAGACTTTGGAGCTATTGCAAAAATCCTACTTTAACGTTTCGGAGGAAAGAAATGATGTCATATTTTGCTTTTTAACGGCCCCACACTGATAAGCATACATTTTTGCTTAAAGATGCTTTAAAGTCGGACCTACATAAGTGGCTATATTTGAATAAAATCCGTTTGACCCTATTACGATATATTGGGAGTCAAAAGAGGGTAGTAAAATAACATCTTTTGTTTCTCTAGATCTCTTCAAACAAATTCAATATCCATTCAAAACAGTTCTAGAAAAGTAGTCAAAATCAGTTATTGGGTCACCTTAGCTTTAGCCAAGAAAGGAGCCAACAAGGCCCAAGTGTTAGAGCACTGCGTTTGCCTGCTTAGTCTACCTTGTTGATGTGTCTTTGTTGGTCCTCCACGCTTAATAGTTAGTATACTGCTTGCCTCCTTTCAGATTGTGTTGTTAATGTTGTTTGCCAAACCACGGCCCAATAGATGACCATAAGATTAGTACATGTATATATATCGTATTAGCCAAGCGCTAGGGCCGTACAGGTGGAATATCGCTCCGAGGTTTTGACAATACGGACCGAACGCATGCGACTTCCGTACAAAGCCCGCGGCCGGTATTTTCCAGTCCGGTCACGCGCAAGCTAGGTTAATAATTAAGAGACTTTTACAAGACAATTTCAGCAGGAGGCTTGTGACAATTGCGTGTGTATTTTCAACGCCTGCTTAAACCCCTGAACAATGTTTTACTTTAGTTATTGTCACTATGAGCCATGCGATACATTATTGAATATCCCTTGAGTTAACTGTGTTTTCTCTGTATACACATTCTTCTAAATACCTGTGTGTTTACCGAGAAATACAAGTGATATGTGGGATATGCCATGGTAAATCACGAGAAAGCCTTTCGTTACTATTTCATACCATGCCAAGCGCGTAGATTATAAATTGTTCTCCACAATAAAACGACTTAAAAATATTGTGCTTGATATACTAAGCTAGTCCTAATTATAAGTCCAAGCGCGATCGAAAGTTTAGGTCCACAGTCGCAGGCTTCCAATTCCGGCTTGAATATTGTTTCCTATAATTATCGATCGCATGTCGTCCGGCTCTGTAAAGATTTGTAACTAGAATAGTTCACAGTTATTGTGTAGTTCATACCAAACCTGGTCCACCACTCCGATATCGTGTTCTAGTTTTTCATAATCATATTCTTTGTCTCCTAAAACCTCGCATACAAAGTCGTACTCTGCCTTGGCTGTGTCATACTTCGTCAAAAGATCATTCAAGTCCCCTTCGATTCTCTCAAAGTCAACTTTTAGAGCCTGAAAAAGAGAATGGAGTATATGATATCAATAAGACAGACGCCAGAACACAGGGCGATGTATACTTTGTTTTTCTCTTAAATAAAGTTCGGTTCGAAACAACAAAAACAAAACAAAACAAAACAAAATCGAATATACGTCATCGTCAGCGTAAGAAAGTTCTTCGCCAACGAGTAGAATTAAGTTCTTTTTTTAATATGATCTGAAATAACTATCAATATTTCATCTAGACCGTAATGGAACCTTTTCAAATATATAATGGCATCGCGTCTAATAGAGAGTAATATATACAGGGCCCGTATTTATGAAGCCGTTCTCCTGCTCCATCTCAGATTCTGTGCTCAAGTCCGCGATCTTGTTCCCGTTGTCATACATGTAAACATTATCAAACAAAACAAAACGATTACTGTCTCCTATCATTACAATAGATTTTTAGCCCACCATACTAATTAAGGTACTAGTGGGATCTTTCTTAAATCTTATATGTAGGTTCCCCGTGGTCCTAAGCTGTGCCGGGCAACTTTTGGGATTGATCGGATAAACAACATGGCCGACAGGCAGACATATTGGATTTTGATAGTGAAAGTTTGTTATCGCTATTTCTCGGGAAGTACGAGAGGGATCGTTTTCAAATTTTATATGTAGGTTCCCCTTGTTCCCTTGTTGGGCAGCAGTGCCTGAAATGGACGGGCTCTCGCTTGCCAATGGCGATTAAAGTTTTGCTCGGGCGACCAAAAGTTGTCAAAGGTGAAGTAGTCACTGGCCAAACAAAAATAGTTTAGGCTGTTGAAAATGTTTTGAATAAAAGAAATTATAGTCCCTTCCACATTAACTGGGGGCAGTACATTTCAGTTGTCATAACTTCGATTTGAATCGAACTGTTCGTGATTTAGAAAATTTTATGATTTTTTTTTCAGATTTTCTATATAAATACTTCAAGGGTCTCTTCTTTGAGGTGCGAGTTTTGTGTATTTCTTTTTGGGAAGACCTGAATGGAGTGGATCATGTCAGGTTTTAACTAGGGTTGAAGAATTAAAAATGTAATGTTTTATTCTGTTTGACATATAACAAACATTGTCATGTTAAATGTAAATTAAATGTGCTGAAGCATTGTGTTAAATGCTGTGGAAATATTTCTTGCCAACATTATTTGGGCCACCAATATGTCATTTGGGCCAGTGCTTCAAATTCTTTACTCGCCCCAAAAGTTGAGGAAGGTCGACAGATGCCGTAGCCCATTTTACGCTCCTTTGGGCAGTTGCGCTGAATACACCCACCCTCTAATAGGAAGTCTGGTTTTCCCAAGTAGTCATTTTGTTGCAAAGCAAGTAACAAAAGAGTACCATATTTTTGGAGCTATGCAAATTATGTATTTGAATGAGCTTCTCACGTCATTCGCTCCCTTTTTAAGTAAAAGTAGCAGAGTACAGTAGAAATGGCTTGACCCTAAAAATAAAGGGCATGTTTAGGATAAACATGGATAGCGGATTCATCCTGCACAACACACCTACACATATATATATTTATAAACTACATGTTGAAAACGTTTTTTTTTCAAAAAGTGATTTCCCCAGATTTGGGACTTGTGAAAACCATGGTTACCACATCAAAAAACGCCAAAAAATGCAAAACACCGTGATTTTTTAACCCAAAATTTGACCCACGCAAGTAGTATTTTTCTTTCTTAAAACCTGTCTTAAATTAAATATCACCTACTTGGTCACAGATACTCACGTTTTAGCAGCATAGGTCTTCAAACTAGATTTTTCACAATATTTACACATGCGCTGAGTACAAATATAGACTACATGAAAAGCTAGCTTTTGTTGTGTAGACACAGATTCGTAAATGGCCAAAATGTAGTCTCAAGCCAAATCCTTTTTTTTTTTAAAATGTAAAGCCCACATAATCCAATTCATCATGAAAATGCCAATTTTAGAGCTGTTTTTTTTTTTTTTTTTTTGACTTTTGTTACATGTACTATTACAGGGGTTATTCACTGTACAAAAATATCACATATGGACACCCCGCTACTGTACATTGCTACCAAAGGTCCTGCATTATACCTTCAATTTTTTGTTTCTTTCCTGAGTTAGGTCATAAACATCTTTCACGTCTTTGGCTACAAGACCAGTGTCGATGGCCACGGAAACTGCAGTTCCTACTACAGGTACGGTGGATGCTACCCCGGAAGCCAACTCCAGTCCTGCGCCTGCAACATCTCCATTTACCAGCCTCCAGATTCCATATACAGTACCCAACGCCAATCCTACAACAGGAACGGCCTTCGCTGTGGTCTTGGCGGTTCCCTTCGATACCGCTTTGGCACCTTGTTTGAGTGCCTGCTTTGTTGCCGTCTTAACAATCCCTTTTGCAATTTTTGCTCTGATTTTTTTAATCACCGCTTTCAATACTTTTTCAACTAGTGCTTTCGTGTTCTCTGTCGTTATCTTTATAATTTCGTTTCGGATATGTTTTCTTTCCTCTTCGCTCTCGAAAACAATCATTATCGCTTTTTCAATCTCTTCTTTTTTCGCCTCGATTTGTTCTTTAACAGCTTGCATCATCACCAAGAACTTCTCTTTTACACCATTCACCGTTGCATTCTGTTTGACCTCTTTCTCTTCTTTAGGCATACATGAGGAACTCACTAGAATCCAAATATCTTTTAACGTCTTCAGACTACGGCGTGTTTGGTCTACTTTGTCATCGAAGTCGTTATCTTTTTTCTTTCCCAAAGGCCCAAAGTGGGTAACAATGATTTGGTCGCCAACTCGGGAGAAGATAAGCCAATTAAGTTTTTTCTCCCGGGAGTTTGAATCGAGATATATAAAAAGTTCATTGTTTGAGGTTATTTTAATAATACGAAAATGCGGCCTGAGTCTTGTCCAGTTCGGAGACTGATGATTACTTGGAACCTCCTGACAGTTTGCAGTTAAATGTTGAACGATGATTCTGTTGATTTTGTCATCCATATCTCAATCTGAAAAAGATAAATCGAAACGTAGGCAACTCCGTGTGATTTATTAAAGAAAGTAGCAAATTACGGTGGAATGCGTTACAGTACCTTGGTTATAACAGCATATGTAATCTCGAAAACATGATGAAGGAAGGAGCATTTTAACACAATTGGATGTTCAGAAATATCTTAAGACGACAACAACGACGACAACGAGAGTACATGACGGCAAGGCTGAAAGACCTATGGCGATATTTTTTTTCTATATATTGAACCTAAATTCTGAAAGTGAAAGCGTATCTACATATCATGGTTGTCATTCATTACTAGTCATGTGTTGAAGTTAAATAACTAGCGATATATATATCTCCAAAGTGTCATATGTGTTGATATTTCTCACTACGCCAAAAAGCTATCTTGCAATGATTTTACAGATATTTTGATATCTTCTATTGACTATAAAGCATAAAATGCTTACTTTTGGAGAACTTGTTTTACTCTCCTAGTACATTTTCTATGGTTTGGTCGACGTTAAGAGCTTTGCATTAGTTTTCATTTTCCCTGTAATTATTGTAAATTTGCTTACTTATTTGGTTAGCACTGTGTTCTTCAATGATTGATCAAGGAACCCAAAGTGGGCAAGTTAGACTAATCAAAGAATATTTATAATCTGATGGTTTTAAGTTCGGAACATACAAAAGTCCTGAGAATTGGAAAATTCTTCTCACCAATGTATGTACTTTAGTGCTTGTCAGTCTATACCACGAACAAGGCTGCGTTTCTGCCTCGATATGGGCTAAAGGGTGGGACAAAAAGTAATATGGCCATATTGCTTTAATCCATTTCTTCTATGGAACTAAGATATTGATATCAACCATGTTTCTTTGGAAGCATTCGTGGGTGAAGAGGGTGCATAATTGTACCAATTCAGGGGCTACATTAGGGGCGGAGCAAAATTGACTTCTTCTCTCTAACTGTGAGATGGATATCAACCATATTTGATTGGAATCTTTCTCGGACAATTGGATTCTTAATTGTGAAAATATATAAGCTGTCCTTTTCAGTGGTTGAGGGGCAGGGCCAAAAAAGGAGTATGTTGGCTATATTACTGTAAGCGTTTGATATCAACAAAATTTGCTTAGAATCACTTTAAACGCCGTAGGGTTAAAATGCCTAAAACATCTTAAAAACACCATGTTTTTCCATTGAGCAAAAGGTCAAGGAAGGTGATATATGTCACCAAGCATGCTGACTGGTTTCTAGGTATGTTCAAATGAATCACAAACCCACCTTCAAGGTCACATGAGGCAAATTTGTTAAAACCTTTCAATAGCCAAAAGATGAGGATGTTTGGCAAATAGCTTGATTGGGTGCAGGCCTACCACGTGTGTACAAATGAATGACTTTGATCCGCTTTCAAAGTCAAAAGGGTAAAATGTGTTACATGTAAAATCTTTAAATAGCCTTTTCTCAATACCAACAGTTCACAGGGTGATGGTATTTGGACTGCTTTATGCTTGGATAAAAGGCTATAAAGTTTGTTCATATAAAGGCTTAGGGGGATATTATTTTTTTGAAGATCTAATACTAAACTGTTTCAAGCACTGCTGAGCGTAGAAATGCAAGAATTTCTAGGACATCATTTCCATTCACAAGCTGATCGAGTGAGTGGTAGAATAGATTTCTGAGTTTCCAAGTTACATTTTATAACGCAGAGTAGTATATTTTATGTCTGTAAAAAATGTTTGTGTCAGGCCCTGAACATGGTCACTTTTCAAAACTTAAAACTTGCTCTGGGAATGTGAAGAGGTACAGCATTTAGAACAAAGTCTAGATAGCCTGTTGGAAGCACTATATACTCCTTTTTTGGTAAGATTGATAATAATAACAATCCTTGTCAGAAGGTGGATAAGGAAGTTAGTTTAATAAGCAAGCAGTACATTTACAAAACAAGATGTTTACATCAGACACTGAATGCCAATGCATTGCATTATGCCATTATGGATAACTTTAGTGTGCAGAAATATATCATTAGAACTAAAGGGGATGTGGCCAAAGATACATTTCGAAACGGATTGAGAAAGTGGGAATGGTTGTTACAGATAATCAGATGAAAAGATATTATTTTGTTGGCACATTCACATTCCCAGAGCAGGTGGACAAAGAACTATAAAATTATACAGCATATTTCTGTATATTCGTTCCTATCTTTTACTCTATTGTACTCATATGTATCCATAGATCATCAGTCCCACTGACGAAATCAGCTCACTTGTTACATAATCTTTTCTAGTATTCCCAATTGCTATCATACCATCCATTGTCTTTTGCTTTTCCCTCCTCTTCTTCTTCTTCAGCCCCACTCCCTCTCTCTCAATATACCCCCTTCCCTTTCTTGAAGAAAAACAATGCTCTTGAGTAGGTGATATACCTATGTTTATATTCTTAAAAAGGGAATTAGTACTCGTTCGTTTCATAAGCAAAAATATATTTTATGCAGTTTCCCTATCTACATCTCATTTTTAATTTCTTAAGAAATAATATCCGGGTCCTCCCTGTATTTTTTGTCTGTTTCTCTCGAGCTGTAATATGCCTCCTCTTTTACTTCTGTTATTCTTTTTCATCTTTTTAAGTTCTAATGATTCTCACATGTGTGTGTGTGTGTGTGTGTGTGTGTGTGTGTGTGTGTGTGTGAGAGAGAGAGAGAGAGAGAGAGAGAGAGAGAGAGAGAGAGAGAGAGAGAGAGAGAGTGTGTGCAAGATTGAGTGAATTTATGAGTTTATGTTGTATTTGAAATTTTATACAAGGCATGAAATAAATCACTTTGAAGCTGTGTACATGTATGTACATGTGAAATGACGTAAACAACAAATAAGTGGATGATTTAAAATGCGAGTGTAATGTTTTGTGAATTTAGAATGCTGATGATGATGATATTATCATTATGATTATGATGATGATTATGATAATAGAATGATGATGATAATAGAAAGATGATGATAATATAATGATAATAAAGACAATGATGATGATGTAATGATGATGATGATGATGATGATGATGATGAGGATTGTATGCCGATGATGATGATGATTATGATGATATTATTATGATGACAATGAGGATGATGTGTTTTGATGATAGATTGTGATAATGCTATATCCTTGTCCTTGTGTGTATGTGTGAATATGCGTGAATGTCCTGTTTATGTACTACTGTATACTGTATGCATACGTAATGAAAAACTTGGAAAAACAAAAAGTCACAAAAAAAAGTTGAGGTAAGGTTAAAATGGCATTTTAAAACTATTTATGTTATTTCTTTATGATAAATTGTAATTTCAGTTTATGCATGGTTACATCGTATGGTACTTCAAAACTTAACCAAAATGAATTTAAAATGAGGAACATAAATGAACTGCTGGTGACACAGGTACTAATGTAGTTACAGTTTTATTGTTTTATACCAAACAAATTTGAAATAAAATAACATTTACAGTTACCTGAGTTGTAATAAATTGTTTTTTTGTTGTTTCGATGTGGCTAAAACAAAATAGTCCATATAATCAAAATATAGCTTTTTAGATATTGCATCAATATTTGTAAAAAATAAACATGGAATTACCTGTATTTTAAATACTCCATTGAATTTCATAAAAAGGCCGAGGAATATAATATTTGTCCGGCAGCTAGCTGAAGTATTGTGTAAGGAAGTGTGTGAAAAGAATGGCAATTTTAAACAGTCGAGAATATTTAGGCCCCCTAGGCTTCCTGATCACTTTAACAGAAATATTGATCCATTACTGGACTAGAAAAAAAATATAACCTGTACATATTTCATAATGATTCCATTGTGTTGAGGTCAACAGACAACTTTACGCGCTGACTTTTGCATTCTCTTGTGGAGTTTTGGTGGTTAAGCAAATCTAATATGAAACATACATTATTTGCTTAAACACATAAAGGTCCAGGTGAGTGCTGCAGTTTCAACAGCCCATAGGATAACGAGTTAGATAAATATTTGGCTACATTTATTCTTTATTTCTAATTCCATGAATTACGCCTCCTCACGGCTAGCAGTGCTTGGATTTATTTCAATTTAAAAATGTTTTTTAATAGACCATACCCAAAGTGTTTGCTGTAGTGTTTATTCTTTTGAATTTTGTGTCGCCTGTATTGACTTGAACACACGTTTGCGGAAACGCATACATTTAAAACTGAATATCCAATTATGTTATCACTTTAAAGAAACGTTTAGAATAGTTTATATATGTATTTTCCAGATGATTTTAAAACTTTTTCGCGGACAGTCCCTTTCACATTATTTAAATGTTATTGAATCCGTTCCCTAATATTTCGTAAAATGTGTTTTTGGACGTTATTCTTTAAATTAACCATCATGTTTTAATGAAGATTGGGTAGCATTATCAAAACTAATGATTTCTTAATACGTTTATAATAAATTTAATTGAGACAACGTTTAAAACATCATAAATGTTACATAAACGATTTAGTTTAAACTTCATTTTATTATCTGTATACTATTCCAGTAATACAAACATGATATACATATAGGAATCGAAAACAAGTACAAAGTACTTTTGTTAATCCGTCTCCTTTTTTGTAAAACGGCGATTGGACGGCACTGACTAGTGTTATACATATAGATATAAATATATGGAAGAGAAGAGGATGGGAGAGGAAGAAGGAAAAGAGGTGCAAAAGGGTTTTAAAGAAAGTATTGCTGGGGGTAAAATATATAGGGGAGTACATTTACTGCATTATGGGAGGAAAAACTGGTTAGAGTATATTTTGGATATGGACACATGTCGAGGACTGTACACGTCACTGAGGTATTCAACACACAGTAAATAAATTGCATATAATGAAAACTTTACATGCCGATCCCTGAGTATTCCGACATCCAGTGGTTAACCTGGTGTAATTTAAAATATCAAAAGTATCATCAAACAAGATTATGTATATATATATATCCATACTGACGTGTCGTGACATACATGGGCCGTACCAGTTAAGTTCCAGTATGTACTCATGCAAACATACGTGAAATAAAAATTGAGAACTTCAAACTTTAAATTGTTTCGACTGGTTGATGAAATGTTGGACACAGTCGAAAATATTCTCTTTATATTTAACTGGCATATCAGGATTTTCGTACGGAAGACGATTTACATTATAGTCGGGAGGAGGCTTCTGAAGCATTGTACTCTTAATTGTTGGTATTTCGGACAGAATAGGAGGTTTAAGCAGACTGATTACAAGTACACGTGGGACTGTCAACTAGGTTTTGTCTATATAAATGAATAAAGAGAGAACTACAGTTCATCCTAAATCGTGCATGATGTATTTGGCCGAATCTACTTCTGCAGTAGTAATAAAAAGGCCGAAGAAGATTAATTTCAGCACTCAAGAACTTTTTAAGATTAGTAGTCGACGGGTTAGGCTTTATATTATGGGGAAGTGCATTCCATAGGTCAATAGAGGAGGGTATGAAAGAATCCTTGTGAAGCTTGGTTCTAAAGTTCATTTGGCAGTAATTATTTGCGTTTCTAGTATTGTGAGAGTGTAAGTCAGAATGACGCGCAGGTAGTATGTTAGTTAGATAAAAGGGGCACTGACCATGAACAATCTTATGGAATTGTATGATTTTATGTTTTATTCTTCTAACAGAAAGAGGATCTCAGCCAGATTCTAAATAAATTTGGTCATGACTAGTTAGTGGCCCCAGTAACAATTATGTCTGCTTCGAGCTGCATATTTTCTAATAATTGACTTTGTTCAATCGTTATATTGTCCCATATTACATCACCCTCTTCTAAAAGGGATCGTAGAAAAGTAAATACATTGTTTGAAAAGTCATTCTGTCAATATTGAATTTAAATTTCCTAATAATACCAAATTTCTTGGAAGCTTTGCTGATTATATATTGCGCATGGTCAGTCCACACTCCGCTAGCTTAGATAAAGACGCCTACAAATGTAGGTGTTTGTGGCAGGGTACTTCTGTTAAGGAGATATTATTCATAAATAAGGAGGGATGATTTGGTTTATTATTTTTAGGCGACCTGAGCTTTGCTCAAGTGACCTATTCTAATCGCTTTCCGTCTGTCGGCGTCCGTCGTCCGTCGTGCGTCGTCCGTCGTGCGTAAACTTTTTACATTCTCAACTTCTTCTCAAGAACCAGCGGATGGATTTTTTCAAACTTCGTCAGAATCATCCTTAGTAGATGAGGCTACCAAATTCTACCCCAACCCCTGGGGCCAGGGCGGGGCCCCAAAGGGAAAATTAATCAATATTCTAAAAATCTTCTTCTCCAGACTCGGAGGTACTACATTCAATTTCAGTGCATAAAAATAAAGATCATCAGGGACTTTATTTAAATTGTAAACTTCAGGACCCCCCGAACTATCCGTTCTCCCTTGGGGAGGGGGTAAAGTTTACTACAGTTTATATAGGGAAATACCACTTAAGGGTATATTTTGACAACTTTCTGTAGGAAATTATTTTTACTTGGTGAGAATTATCCTTGGAGGAAGGTGGTTTCAAATTGTTAAATTGAGATTCCTACCCCAACCGCTGGGGCCAGGGCGGGGCCACAAAGGGAAAATTAACCAATATTTCAAAAATCTTCTTCTTCAGACTCAAAAGTACTACAGTAAATTGTTTTTGCATGGAAAGAAAGATCATTAGGGGCTTTATTTAAATTGTAAATGTTAGGACCCCCGAGCTATCCGTTTTCCTTGGGGAGGGGGTTACATGTAAGTTTACTCTAGTTTATAGGGAAGTAACACTTTTGGGTATATTTTGACAACTTTCTGTAGGAAATTATTTTTATTTGGTGAGAATTATCCTTGGAGGAAGATGGTTTCAAATTGAAAAATTGAGATTCCTACCTTAACTCCAGGGACCAGGGCGGGTCCCTAAAGGGAAAATTAACCAATATTTCATAAAATGAAAGATCATCAGGGGCTTTATTTAAATTGTAAATGTCAGGACCCCCGAGCTATCCGTTCTCCCTTGGGGAGGGGGTAAAGTTTACTGCAGTTTATATAGGGAAATAACACTTTTGGGTATATGATATCCATTTTCAGCAGAAAATTACTCAAACTTAGTCAGAATCATCTTTGGTGAATGAGGGTATTACATTGTAAAATTATGATTCCTGCCCGATCCCCAGGGGCTAGAGCGGGGCCCTAAAGGGAACGTTTACCAATATTTTCAAGTTCTTATCCTTTGATGACATGCCAAGTATTGTATTTCACTTAGTTTACATGCTGATTTCCACATCACATCTAAACAATAAAATAAAGCTACCAGTACCTATGATATAACTCGGGTGACCGCTAAGGCCCTTGGGCCTCTTGTTCTTACTTGCAATCATTGTCACTGTTTTGTTAGGGTTAAAGTTAACAAGCCGTTTTTAGACCAATCATGGATTTTTTTTATTGTAGTTTAATAGGATGGCACTAAGATCTGGCAAGTTCACTACAACGTAGAGGGAGGTTTCATCGGCAAACAATTTTATTATACAATTGATATCTTCAACAATTTCATTAATGAAAATTAAAAACAACAATGGGTCTAAAAATGACACCTGGGGAACCCCGGCTGTAGTATATGCTAAAGCAGACTGTTTACCATTAATAACAACTCGTTGAGACCAATTATATAAGTAATTTGAGAACCAAGCAAGTAAATTTCCTGTAATGCCAAAGTTTTTGAGTTTAGAAAGAAGACCACGATGCCACACTCGGTCTAACGCTTTGCTTATTTCACAGAAAGCCATTCTTATTTCTTTACCTTTATCTATAGCAGACTAGATGTCGTTAGAAATAGATATAAGTTGGTTTGTAATGGAATCGCCGAATCTAAAGCCAGACTGACAAGGAGACAAAAGAGGTTTGTCGATAAAATAATTGTAAACATATTTGTATACACACCTTTCCATCATTATGCCAGTAATAGAGACGGAAATAGCAATCAGTAAGAGTAGTTAAAAAAAGTATGAAGAGAATAACTTAGAATATCAGCAGCTTTTTTGCAGTCAAGATTATGTCCAACATCAAGAACGTCTTGACGAGTTATAACAATGTCAGAGAGAATATGAGTGTGGGGCTTTTGTAGATAGGGGGCGGG
>NW_018480025.1:289182-415369 GCF_002113885.1 Mizuhopecten yessoensis | reverse complement strand
GGGGGGGGTGTCAATTTTTGTGTAATCAATGGTAGCTTACAAGCTACAGTAAATGTTGGAGGCATTGGCTTTTACTTGATCGTCTTGTATTATATCATTGTTAATTAAAATATGAGATATTTCACTTTTTCTACTAGAGTTAGACATAAAGCGATTGGCAATCGTCCACCATTCTTTAAACACTTATGCTACTTTTATGTTTAAGTTTGTCGCAGAGTTGTTAAAATATTTACTTTTTGAATTACGTATGGCATTTACACAAGTATTTCGAATTTTCCTGAAATTTGCCTAGTTATCATCATTCTGTGATTTACCCAGTCATCGCCATTCTGAGATTATCCAGTCATCGCCATTCTGAGATTTACCCAGTTATCGCCATTCTGATATTTACCCAGTCATCGCCATTCTGAGATATACCCAGTCATCACCATTCTGAGATTTACCTAGTCATCGCCATTCTGAGATTTACCCAGTCATCACCATTCTGAGATTTACCTAGTCATCACCATTCTAAGATTTACCCAGTCATCACCATTTTGACATTTACCCAGTCATCGCCATTCTGAGATTTACCCAGTCATCGCCATTCTGAGATTTACCTAGTCATCGCCATTCTGAGATTTACCCAGTCATCGCCATTCTGAGATTTACCTAGTCATCGCCATTCTGAGATATACCCAGTCATCGCAATTCTGAGATTTACCCAGTCATCGCCATTCTGAGATTTACCTAGTCATCACCATTCTGAGATTTACCTAGTCATCACCATTCTGAGATTAACCCAGTCATCACCATTCTGAGATTTCCAAGCTTTGCGATGTAGATTTTTCCTCTTTTTTCTTATCAACTTTATAATGGTAGTATTCATCCATGCAGGATCGTTGGTTCTTACAGTTATATCTTTATTAGGTATACACTCCCTTGCGATTTTAAGTAAAACATCTGTAAATATGTCAGTTTTTCAATTCTGGTGATGCATGTCAAATATAATTTCATTGATAAACACTTGATTAAATATGCACTTTGCGTTAAAAAATCGCTAAAATATCATATTTTATGAACAGTCAAAATATGTTAAACTCATAAGGTTGAGAAAAGACTCTTTAGCAAGTTCAATAGATACACGTCATAATAATGTAATACATTTTAAACCATGCAAAAGAAATATGTTTATCAAATTGTTTTTATATACGGATTAATAATTTACATGACACATTGAATAGTTTTAATCAATTTATGTACATGTATATTGTTTTATAGATTTAAAGTATAAATAAAGATTAGTCACAATGTTTCCTAATACGTTTTAACAAAAGAAGTAAAAAGAACATTGAAAATTTGTTTGAGATAAAAAGAAATGAACAAACTTACAAAAACAAAGCTTAAAATAGTATATATTCTTAACAAGGTAAAAAAACATTCACTTACGTTTATGCGACTTGTGCTGTGGTTCGAAGACTCTTGCAATGTCTGTAAAAGTCATGAAGTGCTTGGGCATTTATAGGTTCCTCTACAATGCAGAACTATTCAAGGAATAGGTAGCTATAGGTGAACAACAATTCCGAGAACTGGATATATCATGTTTATGTTTACCTAGGTATGTCGGACGACATATGCAAATTTGCTATTTACACAAGTACTCTTCATGGACATAAAAAAGACTTCCTAAAACGTCGTGCTCCAGATTAGGTTGTTTTGCGATGTTCGTAAAAGTGCTTGAACATGTATAGGTTACCTAACAATGTTGAACTATTTAGGGAGTCCGTAAGAGAAATTTGATTCCGTGTATCGGATTTCTAAACTGTGTGTGAAGATTCCCGCTGTTTTCGATGCGTCTGACAATATATAATAGTTGTTTCTCGGTCACACGTCCTAGTTGTTAGCTTCATGTAAAATACACGTATTTGTTTATTTTTTGTACCATGTATCTGACATTTTAATTGTGGGGTTAGTTATTACCATTACATTCTTAACGGCCCATCAACAAAGAGCCAATAACTAGTCTCATTGTGGAGTTTAACCTTTTCAAGACAACTGACACAGATGGGAGTATAACTCATGTGGATTAACGCATTCTGGATCACGTCCAATATACTATATATTTCAATAAGCTTTATTTAGTTTACAACAATTATAAAACAAGTTTTTACAACTTATACGTATCACATTTGTTGGCACGAATGTTAGCGCGCGAAGGTCTTACTGTTGGAGGAAACCGGAGTACCCGGACAAAACCCACGTGTTTCGGAGTTATTTCGGAGAAACTTTGCTGCTTTTCTTGACAAAGCTGGCTTCCTCTTTTAATATCGTGTTACAGACATGTTTTGATGACACGAATAACATCACATGTTATATATCATAAATACAGCTTCCTGCTGTCGACCTTGAGCTTCGTTCTGCACCCTTTTGTTGACACTGTAGTAAACTTTTTTCTTTTCTTGTTTAACTCATTCACCCGTGAAAATTCATCATGAACTTTGAATTGGAAGAGTTCAAATATGTCTTCAGGGTTGAATAAGTTAAGATTCGAGCCTTTTTCTCTTCATGTCGTTCATATTTGTGTGTGGTTCTGGTGACACTTTAATATACGTATTCTATATAACTTTACTTGTTAAGACGTGCGTTATGTCTCTATCAATTTGCACTTATATTTGGTCATTCAGGTCATTTGAGTCTCTATATATTGACGGTACAATTTTTGAAGATATCAGTCTCACACTAATGTTTTATCCCTGTGTATCGACACTGTGGTCGTTTTCGACGCTCCCTGTTAAGATTTGGGGTTTTGCTTTGTGTGTTACAGATGTATTACAGATTCTAATTCACTTGACCAGTTCAGATTCATGTACCTGTATCAATTTCCAGTCTAATGATCTTATCTTAAATACACGGAAAACCGAACTTGATGATTGTTTTTAATGTATTTTTAAATGACATTTTCCAATTTGTTAAAACCAGTAACCTCTACAATGATGTAGATGATAATATTCTGTCGCATACATTTGCAAGAGTAAAAATGCAGTTTCCCTTAAAGAAGTTTGAGAAAATGAAAATCAAATTTTAAGGCTAATCCTGATAAGTTTCAGCCTAGATATATTGGGGAATAAACCGGTGAACTCCTTACATCTTTTAACATTGGTAATTAAGAACAAATTGTGAAAATTGTGTTAAACTCTTGCGTGTAGACCTAGATAACCATATTGCAAATTTATGTAGGAAAGCCTGCATACAGTTGTGTGTGTTAAAACGAATTGTAACTTATCTAACAAAAGAAGGTAAAATTACTATTTTTGAAACTGTTATCTTGTCCAATTCCAATTGTCCAATCACTATCCGCTGGCTTGGCACTTCTGTAACCCTTGTACCAAGACCAGGAAAATGGAGAGAATACAGGAAATAGCCATGCGCTTTATTGAAAATGGTTATACATCTACATTTTGAGATTTTATAAAACAAAACAATCTTGACCTTTACATATAGGCAGGCTAAAGACTATGGATAAAGAAGTGTGTATGATTTTAAATAAGATAGCACCAGATTTTATCAGTGAGTTTGTTGAGAAAAATAATGTCTTATATAATTTCAGGAAAAAAACACAATTACTGTACCAGAGGTAAAAACCACAAGGTATGGAGAAATGTAATTTCGTTTTGAAGCAGCCCGGGTACGGAACAGCCTATCTAATGAAATAAGGTGTGCTGAAAACTATAATACCTTCTGTAGAC
Source organism: Mizuhopecten yessoensis (assembly GCF_002113885.1). Classification (NCBI taxonomy): domain Eukaryota; kingdom Metazoa; phylum Mollusca; class Bivalvia; order Pectinida; family Pectinidae; genus Mizuhopecten; species Mizuhopecten yessoensis. Next base: position 411,644 of record NW_018480025.1, on the reverse strand, counting down.
TGTTGCATACCTGGGATGTGTGGAGTAAATGTCTATCTTTTATGGTTTTTATTTCAATTTATGTTTAGCTTGTTCTCTTATTTGAATAAATGGTAGTGTTTTCTTTTAAAATATGCTATGTTTACATATATTCTGGGGTTTTTTTGGCATATATGTATATGAGGCATCGATGTCTCTTAAAAAAATGAGAAATAATAATAATAAAAAAAAATGTATTTGCGTATAGCATGAACTTTATGCCATATCACTCTCATACTACTTTCTTTTTATTGTTTTTAGTGCTAAATGTGTTTTGTGCATGCTGTGATATGTATGCATGTATGTATGCATTGCTGCTTGCTTGCTAACAAGTAGTACTCTGACTTGTATTGTTCAATCCCTTAAGCCGTTTTTATTTTGATTTAACATGCATGCTGTGATATTTCGTTTTTGTTTGTTATTTTCTATACATTTTACTCATATTTTGTCGTTAAAATAGCTCCACAGAGCTAATGTTGATTGTTTAACATGTACGTTTAAATAGATCTTGTATCTTGTTTAATCTGCATTTAGGTCCTCCTAGCACTGCCAAAGTAATTCCTTTGAGTTGGAAACTATTAATTTATTAAAAATGTCTTTTACTTGGATATGGACAAACTAGTCATTTCCAATGTTTTAATGGAAATACACAACACTATATCTCGGTTTTAAAATATGTTTCGAGATAGGCATATCCCTTAACGAATATTTCCACAACTATCCACATACTATAACGTCACAAACATGTTCATCACACTCTAATTCCGGCGTACACATATCGATGTATACGGTAAGTATGCAGCGATCTCGTTGTCAATTATTGTCGACATTTACGGACCTTGTCGATGATTAAAAAGTCTCTTTTCCCCTGATATGTTTGTCATATATTTACATTTTGTGACAGCACTGGTGTCAAGCTATTCACATCGACATGAGGGTAAGGGTCTGTTACGGCACGGTTTCTCACCCGGGTGAGACATAGTGGAAAACATATTGGCATAGGTGACACGTTTTCTTAGCCGTCACGATTTCTCACCACAACTCTCGATCTCAATTGGGGATGGATTTCTTCCGTGGTGTCTTAAAACTTGACTAAGTGAACATGTAATAGATGAGCAGGCATGATGTAAAATGACCAATAGTTCAACTGACAATATACTTTATAGCTATGGATTGATTTATCTATCAATCTATTTATTAATTTAGTTTTGAAATACGAAACAAAGGACAAGAACTTTTACACAGCATGAATTTGTCAATCGTAGCCGTAGACTTACAGCATGGTATGACGTCGACAACGGTGAGTTACATTGTAAAGCAGATGTAAAATCATTGCTCTGGAAGGATAAATACATTATTTCTATTACTATAAAGTATAACAATAACTAGTTGTAACAGGGACCGTTACATAAGGTGCCTAGACAACCCTGTAACCACAAGCGATGTATCAGAAAAGGTTCGCAATACCATACTATCTACTACTAGGGTTGTCAAACCGGTCATATTTTTGTAACCGGTTACTCTAACAATCTACCGGTTAATCGGTCAATTTGGTAATCAAATAATAAACAGGAACATACACGTTTCATGTTAAGAAAATGTTCTACTTAAAACGTATTTACACCACAAACATACAAGAATATATCAATTAGCATGATGGTTTACTCGCGTGTTTCAAGCTAAACGCAGGAAATAGTTTCATGTAACCAGCACGTCGGAATACAGTAAGACGGGATTCAATTACAGTTATCTTCTTGAAATCATATGCGGTAACATTCTTCTTTTACAAACGTTTTAAGACATGCTTGGTCATTCAAGTGTGTACTCTTCAGATTATATTACGTCTCGCATGTAAATGCGAGTTCTATCTCTAAAAGCTGACATTTCACAATATTGTATTCTGGCTTCCTTTTAAAATCTGTTCAGATTTTTTCTCTATGTCAGTATTTACAATAGAGTACAAAATCAATACTAACATGTGATCCCTTATCACGGTTTTTATTATAAAACTATCCGATTTCGGTCGCATATATACAAATGTAGATTATTTGTAGGTCTAATCCGTGGAAATATGTGGCTGCCAAAAAGAGTTAAGTAAATGTCCGACTATTCGTTTATTTATTTTGGTAGCCATTTCATGGTCTTCTGACCGAGTAACTGGTTAACCGGCTAACTATTGATAACTTGGTTTCATAGTGCGGTAAGAAGTTGCAGTTGCCTGACGGCCCCTCTCTGAGGGCCCCTTTGTAAACCGTTTCATCTCGCTCGCACCACTTGTGTTTGCTGCCTAATCAGGTGACGTTATCGGCGCTATTTTTAGCCGGGCTTTCCCGAACAATTCAAGTGGTCAAACTGGACATTTGGAACGGACTATGAATATGGGGATAGCGAGGCAACATAAGTGGAAGTGTATACAATACATACATTCATTAAAAAAAAAACGCCTTTTCACGTGATGTCCCTTTAACAAAGTACAATTACTCGCTTTGAGCGTGGAAATACTAAATTTAAGAGAGGCAACGTAGACGTCAGCAGCTATTAAATCAAGAATTTGCTACAGTACAAGCCGGTCATACGCACCAAAGCGAGTCGACGGGTGAACAAGAGAGAGGACAATATTTTCTCGTGAACTCAAGCCCGTATTATTCTCGCTGAAAGATTGGTACATCGTGGACTTGGTTAACTTTTGTGCGACGATTGGGANGGGGGGGGGACGTCTAGAACTGGACGTCGTCGATGCAATCACACTTATCACATGTCATTGATTTTTTCCAAACTTATGAGGATAGTTTTCTATTCTTAAACTGGTATTTAGATTCAGTGCTATATTTCGTGAAACGTCAAATAAAATTATGATATAGTTATCTAATATGGTAGAAAAAGGAATCATTTTTTGACTCTACAAGGCATTTTCTAACAGAAAAAAATCACCGAGAAAAAAGAAGAAGATTAATTTTGTAATAAAGAACGTTTAATTTGAAAAGATGTTCATAGATTTCAGTATTTGCATTATACTGGGACGAAGTCTTAAGTTGTATTTTCTACTGTAATTAGTGTAAATATCTTGAAAGTACGACTAATGGCCTATAAAGTATCTAATAGTAATGTTTATTTATCAATAATATGCGGAAATATGTTCTAAGTTCAAAAAAAAAAAAAAAAAATAGATTAAAAAAATACACAGTTTCTGTCTTTCGTTTATTTTTTTGTTAACTGATGTCTCTAGATAAGTATGGGTACGTCACATTTTGTTCACATGTGAAAGTTACACGACAATTAGACGAATTACTCAGTTTTGTTAACGAATAAGGAAGCAGGATATGAAAGATATTTCGGAGAAACTTTTCTAAATTACTCGACAAGAGTGTTTATATTTTTAAGTAACAACAAATTACATATCTTTTTGGTAACAAGGTTCATTATTGTTAAGAGTGGCCGGTGCACGTGTCTCACCGGTCGCCGTCGAAGAAGTATTAGAGTTTTTGTTTCACCAATAGAGTGTGCTTCCTGGATCCTGACTTCTTGTATCTCAGGGTCATAAAAATGGTCAGAAATAGTATAGTCCATTAGTCTGTAACCTCCTTGTCTCATTGCATGTGAACAGCGCTTGTTAGGGTTCCTTGGTTTCTTTATAATGTATAAATGAAGCCGACAATTACAGTATAAAAACTTTTTAAGTCTATGTAATAGACAATTGTAGGTCTTAATCTATATTATTAATATTAAAAAGATAGACACAAATGTAGAAAGGAACACTAAATACAATTGTATCACCAGGTATATGTATAGAGTACAGATCATCAGTTGATATAACAGTACAAACAAGGCATCAGCACCAGACAATAACAACATGTACAAAACCACTCCCAAGATGCAATGTATACATATATTTGTCATAGTTAGTAGCTGACAGTGTTACTGTGAAATATCCCACTAATCACCAGAACTTATTATTACAAGTCACCTAGATTCTAAAATCTGATACACGGGCCAGCAAAAGTACAAGAAAACTTTTAACTATGGAGATATTTCGTAATAAAATGACCAATTCTGCTATAAATTGCCAAATACTGGGATTTCCCCTTGTATCCGATGACAATGTCTATAAATAGAATTATAAATGACGTGAGCGGTAATTAAGCCTATCTACAGCGTATGAGATATTCCTTAGTTTAGAGGCGACCGTCTACAATACAATAATCTTTACTTGAAGTCGGGTAAGTGTACACCGGTAAAACATTAACCACAAAGAGTTATTGATCCGACGGCACTGCAAGTGACTAAAACAGCGACATTAAAACATACAGGTACAATACAATACAAGCAACGCACACACAAGAATAAGCAGAAGCTACAATATAAGACAGTTCAATACAGTTCATCGGATCAAAATTAATTAAAATGCGAGTACTTAGTAAAACAGCATGATGCACATTACAGGAAATAGAAATAAAGAGCTAATAAGCGAAATCCGATCGTCATTTTCCATAAAGACTCACTTGATAGGTTTATGTTTTATTTGAAAAAAGGACAAAAAATATGCTTCACCGTGATGTCGCTTACACACACGCAGGCACGCATACACTACACACATGGAGGCACGTCCTTAAATGACCTTAGCTGTTAATAGGATGTTAAACAAAACTAACCCAAACCAAACCAAATTGGTCCTCATACATAAACCGAAGTGCCCTTTCTTGAATTTTTGTTCTTCAATTTTATTTGTGTTCCCCACAGAAATGCAAAACGAGGGGACAGTAATTAAGATTTGACATGATAAAAGAATGGTAAATAGTTACTTTCCCAAGTCTGATCAAATGCTTATCAAATGCCTATCTATCGCTTTTAGAACATTTAGTTGTCTAGATGGGTTTTTTTTTACAGATATTAGAAATGTGTGTTAAGTTTCAGTTAGAAATCAATGGTTTCACCTAAATTTTTAACCTCCTGTTCACAATTAATATGATTATTATTAATTTTAAAAAGTTACATTTTGTTGTGCTTTGTTTTTGCCAATAGCCAGGACCTGACATGGCCTTCATCTGGTTGTCCGAATACCATTTTATAAGTGTACTACATTCTGACTGAAGTGATGTACCCACGATTTCTAGTGACATGTCTGCCTTGGAGAGAGTGTTATCATCTGTGTAGTTATAGAGTGAACATTCTTTGAATTATTAAAGAGGAGCGGGCCGAGGAGCGAGCCCTGGTGGACTCCCTTACACAGATGAAGGCAGGGTTCGTTTGTTGACCTAATTTGACACATTGCATTCTATTTTCCAAATAGTTTGTAATTAGATTTAGAGCACTATTATTTACCGGATATGATTTAAGTTTCATTAAAAGAAGATCATGTGGCAGACAATAGAAAGCTTTCGAAAGGTACATTAGAATACAGACTACATATTTGTTTTGATCCAAGTCTTTTTTCCAATCTTCAATTATTTTCAATAAAGCAGTCTTGCATCCATACCCAGGACGAAATTACAGACAAAAATGGATGATGGTGAGATCTGAACGAATCTGAACTTGTGAGTTTAAGACTCTTTCAAAAAAACTCGATATAACAGGAAGTACGCTAACTGGTCTGTAATTACTTTTATCTAGTGTACTTTTTATATTGTCAAGGGAGATGATCTGAGCAAATTTCAATTAATCTGGAAAAAATACCTGAGCTGATAGATTGATTTATCAATGATGAAATGCACTTAGTAACAACTTGTTTTTGCAATCGCTTTTTTTCCCCAATCTGTATTATTTTGTTAAAAGAGGAAACTATTTTAATATGTTTCTCCTTCGATTCAAATGGAGGGATTTTGACCAATGTTGTTAAAGAAAACACATGAAGGCAAAAACAGCAATATTCTGTAATGGAGAGTGTGGACCTTAAAAGTGTAGATAACCTTTGGTCTAAACCAGTAGCCTTTTTAACTTTGTGTAAGTTTGTTTATGGATAAAAACTTCTTCAACAGATTTGAAACAGAAAGTAGTGACCTTCTGTGTGTTGTTAGTTATTACTTGACTACTATGGTGATTGGTATTCATGGTGTTATTCGCTTGACCAATGCCCTTGGCTACATTATTAAAACACTGTTAAACACGTTACCGACTTGTATTTGGTCATTAATCATTTGACCCTGGTCTTCAATAACTATGACTTTCTGATTTAGACATTCTTCATTAGTTAAAAATGGTCCTTGTTTGGTCCTCCAGTGCATCTTTCTGTACAATACTGTTTTATAGACTGTGACCTACTTTAGGTAACCAGATTTCTCTTTTTCCTGTAAGATCCCCGGTTCTGTCTAGACCTATCCCTTTTATATCTGTTGCGCAACATGCTCTTTTTATAAATTGCTTTCCCCAGATTTTTATTCATAAATGGTGCTTGTTTCTGTAATAGTTTGCGTTTTTTAATAGAAGCATGCTTTTCGACAATGTTCATAAAGGTCATTTATAAAGATATTGTCTGACCTGGAGGGAGGTCTGTAAATACCATGTATAAGCCATTTTTTAGCCAAATTAGGTTAAATGCATATAGATTATATTTCATCAATATCTAGACATTTCATACTATAAGCTGGTATATTAGATATTACATAGGCTGCAAGACCCCCTCAATTTGCTGTTCTGTCCGCTTTCCGGAAGTGGTAGTTGTTCACAGAAAACTGTGCATCATGGAATGACTCGTCTAGCGTGGACTCTGCAATGAACAACAATCAGGTTTCGTGAATTGGGTAAAATGTAGACCGTAGACAATTACTGTTCAGATAAGCAAACAGGAAGCGCGAGGGGGACTCTCTCAGTAACTGGTAAAGTTCAGCAAACACGTTTGAGGGGAGAGAACTCTCGCTGGCATTCGAGCACGATTTGTCGATTTCTGAATCGGACAGAGAGTTTGATTAAACAGTCCTGAAATGGTAAAATATAGTTCTGGCCTGAGAGACATCTGCTACACGACCACTATAGGTCTCCATGTGAGGCATACTGTTCATACAATTTTGGAGTTATGCGACCACAATGAGCAAGTATCACGTGCATAATCTATATAGATCTGTGTTTTTTGGCCACAGGCTTTTCATAGATGCTGCACGGATATCTAACCTGGCCTGGAATGGTATACTGGTCACTCATAAGCAGATTTATGATTAACAATGAGCGTATAACAGGTATTTGGCGTTTGTTTAAGTATGGCGCCGGCCTTATATGTCAGCTGAAGTCGGGGAAAGTGTTGGGGTGTTCTTAGTTCCCAGTTACCCAGCGAGAGTTGATTTTACCACAAACGTTAAGTGAAGTTTCCGGAGTGTGTTCTGTGTCACTTTGTTAAGTAGTAGGCGTTGACTATACAGACAGCGACAACAAACTTATTGCTAAAATCACTCCGTATTTTCCCGCGGCCACCATCTTGGTATCCCCATGTCTGGCAGTGCAGGAAGTGATGCACTCAGGAAAAGGTCTAATACGACTTGTTTTTAAAATCTTGTATGGCTAGTCTGTAGAGGTCCGGTGATTAGTCGGGAGGTGGGCGGAGAGGCTCCTTTCCCCAAAGGATTGCATTTAATAAGCCTAATTATCACCCATGACCTCTCGTAATGTCCATTCAAAAAATAAGTGTTTGTGCTAAATCATTCGTACAAAGGAGACAAATGCATGCAAAACTCTTATTTCATGGCCACTAAGGCTAAAGATTTTAACAATAGATACATTTTACTAGATTTCATGCATAAGAAATGTCATTCGAGACGCTTGAGAGGTATCCGGGAGAGGTCCGAGAGACCTCTCCGACCAAGCAAGCGTCATAAACGTCATATAATATTAACTTACGGATCCCTGTCCAACTGTATTGTGCTCTTCATATACGTAAAGAAACATCTCCTTATCTTCTGTTCGGATATAATTGCACACTTGGGTTATGACACTGTACTGTTGTCCAGGAAGCTCAGTCAGTTAGAGCGATACTAAATCAATATAATGTGACCAAAAGTTCGAATCTCAGTCTACACCTGCTTTTGCTTTTACAATAAGAACGCTGTTGTTGATCGTACTATGTTTCTTTCACCTTATTATTTCTTATAAAAGTCCCCTAAGGAATGCTTTTCTTTTCATGAATGATTTATCCTAGTTAAAATCATGCTGGAGTTTCAAACACTTAGTTACAGATATTGGCACTGGTACGGGGTCCCTTAATGTCCATAAATATACCGTGGTGTAAAAGCTTTTAAAGTAAAGGAATGATTGTAAGAAATTTACAGCATCTCGTACAGTCAGCTTCCAAACGGCGATTTTGAGAGGTATACTTTGAGATGCCGAAGAGCTGCCGAATAAAAACAAAATTAACAGGGAAATTTTGTCATTACTAAAATGTTCTGCTGAAGTAATTTGAACAATCACTATTGAAATCTCATGTACTAACACAATTTGGACTACAAAATAGACATTAATGTTTATCATATTTGGAAAACTGGTCACATGAGCGAGCGGCGATCCGACTTTTAGGCCGACACAGCGGTGGTTGAGATGACCATTGTAATGCGGGGTTGACACATTACAATACATGTACAAATGTATATACATCACTGGTGACCCCGATAGTTTCAATTTGCACGTCGATGTTATAATAATTAATCAATGATATTATAGAATTTTTCCTGGTGATTAATTCAAATTATGACAGTTAAACTTGGGGGAAGGGCCAACAGAGGTACTTTCCTTTGAAGTCATCTTCGTTTTCGGCGGACAGAACTGTACAAGGGAAGTGTAAATGTAGGGTCAACGACTTTGGGGATTTAACAATAGAGTCTACCCCCGCATGGAATTTTAAAACAAGATCAATAAAAAAGGATGTGTATAATGGGAGCTTAAATCAGGATTAGATAGTTTCAGAATTTATTTTATAACAAATGGGACCTCCTTGACTTAAACATGTGTGAGTGTTAAAGGTGCGGTAATACAATTCCTCTCAGAGCATTTAAATGACACAATAACTTTAAAATAATATCGTCATCGTGTGCAACTTATTCGAATTATTATTTTGAAACCAAATATTACGCTATTTCAAGAAAGAATTGTTCTTTTTTTTATTGAAGATTTTGGCAGAAATATATTTGAAATTTCATTGCTAATGAGAAAATCTCCATTTCGGACACGTTAATTAGTATAGTTCTAAAATGAGTCTATGTTTCATACTTGCTTAAACAATATGAAAACCGAAAAATCTATCATGTAACACCTTTGATTTTATAAAAAAAAGAAAAAAATAGCTTTCTTTCCTCTTTTCCTTTAAATTGTGTTTCTGTATAATTAAAAGTCCATTGGTCTTGATATTTGGCAAATAGGTTGTTTATATGAATGGTCATTAGTTTGGTAAACATTGTTGACATTGACCTCTGTTCAAGTCACAAGAATCAAATGTGTTCAAATAATTACAAGATTTGTTTGAGGAACGGAAAATATAAGATTTACTCAGCAGATTTATATAAAACTTGTGATAAAAGTCACTGGCGTAAAATATAGTATAATATTGAAGTGACAGTTTCTAAATATCAAATAGTGACCGGTTTAGCATTTTTTCAGTTTCAATCATTGTGTCACTTCCAGGAAGTCAGACAGTGATAATAGAGTTGCAGTACTATATTGAATACAACTTGACTCTAGTGAAAACAGCTCAACTGATTGCTTGTTTGAACTTGAGTGTCGCAAGGGCTGGAAGGCTGTGATCTTGGTGATGTATATGATCCAAACAGTACAATAGGCTTGCAACATGTGCACACACCGCCGGACAGACAGTAGTGATCTTTGACAGGGTCATCTTGGTCAATTTGGTCATATGCAATCCAAACATTATAGTTTGTTTGGGATTTGTGGCTGGAATGGATTTGGCCGCGGATGAAGTTAGCTTTTAGCGTCCTGACAGACCCACACTTAAAAGTTCCCAACCGGTATCCGATGCTCTGCGATGTACCTTGGTGCCACTTTTAGCTGGTGTGATCCTATGTTACTGTCCCGGGATATTTCCATATCGAGTATGGGGAACTCAGTTGATCTTGTTCGGTCTAGAAAGGTCGGATTCGTCAGCTTTCCTTGTATTATGCAGAGCCAAACGGGAAACCATGCGCTAAGCAAGGCGAGTCCCTCTGTGGTGAAGATACATAAACGGCCAACGTATAACGTCACTGTACCCAAATCGGGACACTTTTTAGATAAATATCAATGTTTTTTTTATACCATACTAGCAGTTCCAAAAGTGTTTGTTAATTTTTCATAAAGAGATGCTATCCATTTTTCATTTCTATTACAACTTGTTATTTCGGTGCGTTGTTCTATAAATATAACGCGAAATACCATCAGGGTTACGTAGGCCCTTGAACCGGACACTTCGGTATTTTGGCCAATATTTGACGAGAAACGATCAAAATCAGCATAAAAAAGTCATATTTCAAATATGTTAGAGTTAATAGGGTTAGGATTAAATTTCTTCCCCAAACTAGCAATAGTTTCGATAAAAAGGCTTTTGAAAATGATACCCAAATCAGGAATTCATTATTCTTATCTTACAATTTTCCATGTAACGATAATCAACAGCCAATAAAGCTTACATGCACTTAAATTGTCATAAAAGTATTATGAAAGGAAAACTGTTTACATAAAAGTATTTCTTTGCATTGAATGACAGTTTCTTGTGCCGTTTTCCCACAAGTGTTCCGTTTTGGGTACTGTTTTGTTTTGGGCACAGTGACGGTCACATTCATACAACCTGTTGTTCCCTTTTACCTGTTACTGTATGATGTTGAGGAGTTAGTTTGAACTGAGTTGTTCACGAACAGTTTCCACTGTTTCAATTGGCCATGGTAACTTTCCACTACCCACCTAGACTGTGTGCGCAGGCGGTCCCCGTTTGTAATCAGTGTATCATGCTGTATCTGACTTGACCCCGGTCAAGAATGACACTGTACACATCAATGAGTCACAAGTTCAAGTTATGACCTGTGACAAGTGTTTTTGTCAGAGGTCTGTGTATCATTTGCATTTCCATAAATTGTTCCAATAGTGTCTAGTACATCCCCGTCTCGAAAGATAATGCTTATAAAATTAACATAGTTACGCTTCTTTTTCCCGAAATTTGATGATCTTAGAAGGAAGTGATCAGCGCATTTCTTGACATATATGTACAATGTATGTACCATCACGGATAACAGCCGCTGTGTCCCCATATAAACACTTAGTAAACACGATGTAGTGGCCTATGGCATCTTCACGACTAATGTGCTTTGTACCCAGCCCAGGAACCAAGGCACAACGGCCTGACTCAACGCCAGTATGACGCTACGGAATGAGTGAAACACATATTGTTTCTTTGTAAGACCACACACGACATGAAAAGTTGGTCTTCAATTTTACCCAGAACAGAAACAAAACATGTAATGTAGAGGAATATGATCGACTATCGATGTGGAAGGAGCGAATCCTGTGGATTTTTTTTTCAGTTGCTCAAGTGTGGACCCCGGGGTGTCCATGCTTTGCATCCCTCTTCACTGAGATGGTCAATATCAACGCTTGCATTGGTTGGGCTACCTGGAGATAGGATATAACTCATTTCAAGGAGGTAATTTATAAGCTGATCAGCTCAGTCTTTGAGATGAAGCTCTACTAATTCCCTTGTCAGTAGGTCGATTGTCAACGAAGTGTTCAGGAAGTCGCCAATTATATGTTCATTGCAAACGCGTGCATCAGGTGGACACCACAGTCAATGAAAAAATGTTAGGGTTGTTCCGGCACGCCATGGCATGTTGCATAAGCTATATATAGCTAGGGTCCTCTTTCCCACAGCTGACACACCTTTTATGTGGATTCCTACCATAGAATATAATCTCAACAGATGTTAGTAGTTACTGATTGGTTGACATGTATGTAAGCTTCGTCAACATCATATTCGATTTCATCTGGAGTACTTGGGCTACTTGGTTCATCGAACTCAGATGCAATGGCCTTTGTTTGATGTGGTCCATGTTTCATTTACCACATATTATGGTCATCAGCTGTACGGATATTCTCAGCAGTCAGTACTTGCTGCAGCCAGTTATACTGAGATAGATATACATGTCGTATGTGAACTCGAGACTCTAGAGGTAAATCTTTTAATCAGGTTTTGTAACTAAGGCCTATGCACAAATCTATCTATTGAGTGTGTGAACTTAATGAGAAATCAGCGTAACACGTTAGTAGTGAGTACGGGATATCCGACATACATGTATGTGAGTTCACTTGTATGCGGAGTCCGACAAGGTTATCGTTCCTTGCTTTACTTGTTTAGAGACAGACATAACAGACAAAGTAGTAATCACGTCTATATAAGATTAATGACTAAGATTATTTTATTGTTTTATCTGCATATCTTTGTCTATAACGCAAATAAACCTTAAGTAGTTTTCTAGAGGAAAGATAACATATTTATGAGTTATTATTGCTGCACACCACTGATTTAGTGTGATACAAAAACAGAAAATGTTTAGGTATTTACCATAATAAAAATTGATAATCAAATCTTTATGATTATGTGAAATTGTGCATTGGCCATGTTCGGATTGCTTACAACAGTATTTTACCGGTTTTGCTATTACATAAAGATGATTCTGTAGACAGAACATATATATGGGGAGTTTTTAAAGAAGCTTAAAATATAGACTGCCATTGTAACTATATATAGGCAAGTTGGCAATGTTGGACATATTTTAATTTTGTGAACATTTTCTAATTAAAAGTATCACTAAGCTTAGTTCATGTATATCAATATGACATATTAAGAATAAAAAACAGTAATTTCAAACATTCTACACTATCATTATTCATTTTTAAATTATATTCGCCTGTGACACATATCTGTCATTTTGTAATACCGCCGTCACTTAAACTGGTGTTATGCAAGGAGGTCCACTACGATTATCAGTAGTAATTATGAATCTATATATGGCAAAACAATAAAAGAATTTGAAGTGGGGAGTAGATGTTGACCCTACCTTTGCTGTATAAGGAAACAATTATTTTGTAGGTTATTATCGTAATATCGGATCAGAATATTTCTGAATGGGGTTTAGACAAGTACTTATCGTTAATTTTGGAGCGTCTAGAACATAGATAGCATGACACCGAGGACGATGTTGGTCGATTCAGCAGGTGTCGAAACTTCAGTGGCTGGGTCACCATGCCGTGTGATTATACGGAACCGAGAGTTAGTTTCAGTTAGGTATAGCGTTCCCAGGACAGCTCTCATGTAAATGTTATCGAATGAATGTTTTATTGTTTTTAATTTATCGAGTTTGTCACGTATTGTGAAGTCGAGGTGTTGAGGCATTTCTGATTAGGCCTCCCTATATGGGCCGATACACCCAGCAAAACACTCAGATATATGGAAGTACATGTACAAATCAACAGTACGCCTAGGGGCATCTAGGGGCATCTAGGGGGATAGGAGAGTGGGGCTTGAAGAGGTATGCTGATCATTTTCGATTGAGAAAAGCACTGGATCCCAATATGTCATGGGCTCACATATACATGGAGCTGTGGCAGAAAGAGTCCAACACAGATTCTCCCACCCCTGCCCCTCCGAACCCGTATCAAGTTGGACAGGCTTAATATTTCAAACATCATGGGATCAACGAAAGATATCCATCCCTGTTCGAGGATGATGTACATGTATCAGGGATGGGAAACAACAGCTTTCCTAATGAATGCAAGGAGGGTTAGAATGGGTGAAAAAAGTGTTCCCCCTGATTTACAAGTTAAAAGTTGTCGTTAAATGGCCGGAGGCAAGAAGGACCGTGAGCAGCGATACCGGGATAAAATTGCACTGACGTTCATCTCCGCTGTCATATTGATTTAACCGCCATTCGCCATGCAATTGCTGTCATATCGACTAAATGAATACGAAATGTGTGCAATGTATCAGTTCGCCATCAGATCGAAAAATTAGAAAATATGAAGTCGAGACTCTACAGTTATGCCAGAATAACATTCATATTTGTCCGAACTCTGGTTTAGAGAGAGAAGAAAGTTCTGCACTAAACAAATCAGTGCGCGATCCACAGTAGAAATTTCTCAAGTACAACGATTTTCATATTTATCAGGTGGTACTTCCTGATGTTTTGGAACCTGACACATGGCAGAGGTTTCAAATAGTACTTTTTTATTGTTTTAAAAGGAGGATTATGCTTACACGTGGGTAAATAATATATCCCGTAGTTGTTAGGTTAGCACTTAAGTATTGCTACTGTTGCATTATTGTATTATTACCAGTATTCAAAAAGATGTTTTGATAAATGGCAGTGAATGTAGTATGTTTGTGTGAACCAAGTGAAAAGGACTTTGGTGATTTGCTCTACAAGCGGCGTTTTATCATGCATATTCCAAGTCTACAATAAACTTAATTGTGTTGATGTCATATATTTGCCGTCAATTCTCCGACATAACTGGGATTGCGTATTTATCACAGGCGACACATAAAAGATGAAATAAACCTCTCCTATATAACAGACAAGAAAACATATAAACTCAATAAAGGTCAATAGGCGTGTCTGGTGTGTGATATGTGATCCGTTCTGTCCTGTCATAACACTATAACTGTCATTGTTCTGACATCTTCACATGCATACCTAGGCAGGTCACATGTGCACTCTATGTAACATATGGCGTGTCATTTCCGTGGGTGTTGTATTATGTTATGAATGTTCTTTTTTAAAAATTGCTTATATTGTGACTACTAGGGAACATCTGGGACATTAATCTATATGTGAGTTGAATAATCGTATAATGGATATCTGTGAGAGAGATGGTTCTTCTTCTTCTTCTTCCTTTAATAGAGAATACTCTTTCTAGAGTGTTGAGTTATCCAGCGCTATACATATTAAATGTTAAATATATGTAATTTGTAGCCCTAATTTAACATTTAGACATGATTGGCGATATCATTCAATAAAGTTTCTTAATTTCAAAAGCCGTAGTCTTTCACTAAGTTAGAGTGTAACTGAGTTTCACTAACACATTATACATGTGCTTTCATATAAAAAAATCATTTTAGTTGATGACATTGTCTAGAGACACACCAAAGATATCAGTGCCATTCCGAGGGGTGACTTTATAGGATGAAGTGACTTTATAGGATGAAAGGACTTTATAGGGCATATTCCGGTGTTCCGAAGGGTAATCGCATGTCAACAACAAAACAAGGATTTTAGTTGAAAATAACACATCATCAATGCGATGTTTAATTAAACAGATACAGAAGATTTAATGAACAGTTTGCACAGTTCTACACTTTTTTATAGTTGAAAATAGTTTAAACTGTCACCCCTTTGCTCATTCAATGTTAAAGAATATGGTAAATTTAAATGAGATAATAGGAAAAGGAGGTGATAGACTTCGGTTTTAATTACGACAAACGGTTGATTTCGACTCGAAACAGATTTCAGATTCCATACTACACAGCATAAACGTCTCAAAGACAAAAATATACAACGTTTATATATAGAGGAGAGTGATATAAAACACGGGAAAAAAGAAATAAAAAGTCAGTGGTAATAAAGGCCCTTTTTATTTTAATGTAAACAAATTTCATTTGTAAAGTACGGATTAGATATGACCAAGTTTTCAACAACAAAAAAACAGACTTTTAAATTCATCTTCTCACTTAAAACACTAATGGTGATATGAACATGTGTCCTGCAAAGTAGAAAACTGTGAACAGTATTCATTACTTAAATGATTCACACTAAATAGAAGATAAAATTAACAGATCATAAATATTTACCTTTACATATCTCAACAACCTGTATATAACAAAACATACGTTATCAAAAATCCAGAAACAAATTATTAAGTGTTTGAAACATATCTAGATATGTAGTAAAAGGGCAAAAGTGCACACAAAACTTCTCATAATTTTCCTACAAATTTTGTCTTCAGCCTTTTTTATATATTATTTATTTTTTGACAAGTTTGTTTCCTTTCTTTTGTTAACAGTGCTAGAACAAATTCATGCTAATGGAATTACGGTAAACACCTAGCTCGGATACTGGTAGTCAGCCAGCAGTCACCCATCTTGTTACGAAAAGTAAGTAACAGAAATACAAAGTAAATGGTTTTCAATTTCAAGTTAAAGGCCTCGTGACACGGAGCGTCTGGAATATATTTATAAAACAAGCAGGAGTATTGCAAATATATTATAATTCAAATATCATAATCATCCTGCAATAACAGTATAAGAAAATACAGATAACTATAATAATTATCACAACTTAAGTATAACAGAAAATGTACAATTAGCAAAAATTACTTCTTAAAATCTGTGAGGAAGGAATAAGGCATTAATATTCTCATCAACATTAATTACAACTTCTAAACTTTCATTACTCATGAAAAAAGAAGTGTAGCTGATTCAAGATTACGATCTCTTAGCAGTAAATCATACGTAAATTTGATCAGGTGTATTAAACCATTAAGATAAAACAAGATAAATACATCAATCGGCATTATATTTCATTCTATTGTGTTCTCTGTACAGTTTCAAAGTGATCTTAGTTATGATAATTGCCCATTGTTTATCATTTACAAGCGTATAGTTGAATGAATAAGCGTTCTCCGACCCCATAGAAAATAATGTTTTATGCAAAATATGACTAACGAATAAATTACAACTGTTTCGGTATTAATGATTTTCTTCTATCAATGTTCATGCATATGATGCAATACAAACTTCCTATACTTAATGTCATTTCATTTGAAAATTATCATTCTGAACACTGTTGTTAGCCGCCAGCTTGCTTGAACTGCTCATAAGAATACTGTTTTGATTATTTAACAATGTATGTAGACGGTCTACGGAGATTTTTGCTCAAAACGACAAAAAAAACCCGTAAACCAAGATAGACTATAAACGATCTCGGTATGTCCGCTCCCACTACCTCGCCTGACTTATGACAAGTAATCAAATTTCATATATGCGGAGAAGTACGTCATTAAAAATAGTACCTGATGTTACATCATTGTAAATCTTTACACAAGCTAATATATTGATGTTTATCATTGTCTTTTTTTTATTATCTTTTGGTTACGATTTATGGACTGACGCTCACAACGTCATCCTAATCGTTTCATGGACTAATTCAGAATTTCATTACTTCCAAATCTATTGTTATTTTATGTACATTTTTTCTGAAACTTGAATACTAGGTATCGAACCAGGGGCTGAGTAGATGTTTTGTGAGCATTGCATTGATCCAACCCTCTCTGGTAACATATGCTACTTCGCATCAGTAGCCGCCCTATTCCCTTGTCATCTAAGATACTTGCCTTAAGCTCCATAATGAATTAGTTCTCCAGAGAAACACTTGTGCGACAGAACATCTTGAGCCGACGCCATGAATAACTTGAAATACGCCCTGGTATTTGTCATCATATTGACGTGTACTAACGTTGTTTTCTGTGGTAAGTCTTACCGAGGCTACTAGAGCGTACCAGTAAACTTTCTTGTTAAGGATTTGTTTTGAAAACAATGTTTAACAAAGAAAACAAAGCGAATTGTATGCAAATTATCTACTGATAGTAAATGAAATATTTAAGATTGCTACGTTTTGTTAGGATAACAGAAAGAAAAAAACAACCCTTTTGTGTGCTAATTGGGTGCAACAACCAAATATATTACAATATGCCTTTTTTATATATTAGGACGTCCTCGACAGGTCATTTCTCATAACGTAATATATAAGAATGTGTGGAACTGTTATACAATACCATAATTTGGGAGTTTTAGTGAATAAGTTTTTAAGGAAATATGATCCAAATTATATTCGCTCATTCAATATAAACATACATATTTCCGGTTTGTTACATATTTAGACGTCTTTGACAGGTAATTTGTATCGACAATTTGTATAACATTATATTCACTGTAATACATTCTATAACATTCTAGACTGATGACTCAATGTAAATGATCCCTTATGAAATACGCTTAAATACATTCACATTTCGGATTTGTTTTCAAAATTGGGATCGTTCTTGTCACGACTTGCTTTGAATCATCATTTGAAATGTATGCTGTTATTGGAATTATTTAGAGGTGGCTTTTCAATTAAATGTTATCGTAAACCAATTTCGCTCTTTATTTCCGCTTATTTGATTTTATATACAAGATAATTTGTCGTTGTTTTACATATTGCAACGTGACTTTTATCAACTAAGAATGTGACATTTTTGGCATACCACAATCTAGTTCAAAAAGTGAGATAAAGGTATAACATATACGACCACAATGGCACCGGGTTCATTATTAGTGTTCCACGTTTAGGATCACTGTGTTTTTTTCGCTGTTATAATAATCTTCTCTTGATTGCGTTTCGGATAAAACTACAGCACATTTGGTCCAGAACGCTTGAGTTCTACAGGTAGCTCAGTCGGTTAGAGCGACGGAATATCAATATATGGTCCAGGTTTCGAGTCCCTGTCTAGACCAGCTTCTTCAAGAATAAAAACAGCAGGATAGCTTAAATTGTATCATAATTGGGTCTCGTGGAGCTATGTTTTACGCATCACGATGGAAATTTATTTGTTAATAAAAACACAAATATTTATTTAATATGAATTAAAAAGTGTTACCAGTATTTCAAAGGTTAATCATCAGGTATATATGTGCTTTTGTGCATAAACTGCATATCGACCACTAATATCTTGATTATTCGTTTACTTATCACAAAGTCCTATATCAGAGTTTGCATAGATGAAGGGTCTTTATGCCATTCATCATATTCTTAAGTTCTAGCCACGACTTTTTGTTTTCTAAGAATGTCCGGATTGGTCAGAAGTGGATGTGGTAAAAGGTTCAGAACTCGGGAGTTCCAGATGTGTTGAGGACTGCAATGGCAAGATGGAATTGTCAAGAACAATGACTATGAACAATATAGGAAGTGAGCGCGATTTCGAGGAATTCAACTGTTCAAGTACGTCGATTTTTACTTTTTATCACCATATTATATTTGTATTCAGTTGTGGCAAATTACTTCTTAAGGGGAAGGGTACCACTGCATCAGTCATCATCGCCAAAAAATAGTTCCATTCAGATTGGTTGTTTTACTTTTGGCATTCTCCCGTATACATAGAAAATGAAGTTACCAAGTTTTTTTTATGGTTTAGAGTGACTACCCTTGTCAGTATTCATCTATGAGAGGCACTCATATTTTGTTGAGTTATAGTTTCCGATTTGCAGTAATGGTGAAGTTTATTTTCAAAATATCACAATGACAAAGGGAATACAATATTGGTTTTTGCTGTTCCTAGTAAGCTAGATACTAATCTTTTGCGTTGTTTTTTTTTGTCAAAGTTAATTCAATGAACAATATTATTCTCATTATAAAATATTTTCAAGAACTGATTTGTTTATTTTTAATTGATGTTCTTTGAAAACAAATGTTTGACCAAATGTCAATATTTAAATTTGGCAGTATTTTGCAACACATGTTAAATTAAGATAGTATTCAAATGAAAACCATTGCACGTATCTGTCATAATTTATAAACGTATGGTGTTTGCATAATTGTACGCTTTATCTAAATCAGAATAGCTGCCAGAACTATCCAACCTTGTAGCAAATTCACCCAACCCCCAGAATTATCATCAAATTCGCCTTCAGATTTCTAAAAAAGATACCACATCCTTCCCTAAAGAACAACGTCATGCATGCTATGCATTCGTTGCCAAATGTAAAGCTTTAAATGTATGGCAATGAATACATGGCATAAATCTTCTAAAAGCTATTTACCAAACTCTGATATCAAAGGAACAGGGATATTTTTAAGTTATCACAACCTCACCAATGTTTGCTCTCAAGTGGCCATAATTAGCTATTTTGTTGTCTTAAATTTTAAGCAATACATTTAACTTACTGTAACTTAAAGGCCCAGTCACACAGGGCCTACGACCTAGCTGCGACTAAAAAATGTTGTAATCACGGGCAAATCGTAGAAAGATCGTGCGACTATTCGCAGAGGTAGTGGTACATAAGTAGTGGATGTTTGCACGATCAAAATCTGTCGCATCAAGTTCGATGGTCATGTTTAAAAAAGTTTGCATGATCGCGGGCCAAGTAGTCGCACGATTGGTCGTGCTACTGGTCCTGCCATCTTGCGATTGGTCGTGCTACAGTGTACTGGTCCTGCCATCTTGTGATTGGTCGTGCTACTGGTCCTGCCATCTTGCGATTGGTCGTGCTACTGGTCCTGTCATCTTGCGATTGGCCGTGCTACTGGTCCTGCCATCTTGCGATTGGTCGTGCCACTGGTCCTGCGATCTTGCGATTGGTCGTGCCACTGGTCCTGCCAATTTGCGATTGGTCGTGCCATTTGTCCTGCCATCTTGTGATTGGATTGGTCGTGCCACCTGAGTACATTTGTAGTGTAATCTGGGGTTCAAGTCACTCTGAACCACGACACCTAAAGAGAGCTATGGCGAGTATAAATTGTACCATGTGGGCCGGGCATAGAACTCATGTTGGCCCTTGTGAATTCTGAGACTGATACACGATCGCGACCTTTATATCCGATTGAGCGACCCATCGCACCACCGACTGCGATCTGCTTCGATTGGTTGTGATCGCTCGCGCAAATGGTCGAAATTGGCCACGATTGATCGTACGATCAGTCGCTGATCGGCCTGACTGATAGTACGATTACTTTCGATTGATCTTTCAATCGATCTTGTCTAATACGCCAACTCGTTCCACAAATCGTACGATGACCTACAACCAATCTTAAGAGCAGTCGCAGTATACGATCGCCAATTATGATCGTAGCAAACATTGATGATTGACCGTACCTCCGCCAAAAGGAGGGAGTTTTTTTCCTGTTAGAGCTGCTTCATAATATATATAATCAGTAAAGGCATACAAAATATCTCTCCCAAAAGTATGCAGGATCAAAAGTTAATCATATAATCGAAATCAAATTGAGGGAAAATTCCGCGTTAATCACTTAAGAACCATTGTAACGTATTGCATATTTGACTGTCCTACCTTTATAAGGCCTTTTACTTTTGACTTTTTACCTTTATACATTTTATTTTTGGCCGTTTTACCTTTATTACATGTTTTGTCTGTTTTATCTTTATTAGGTAGTTTACTTTTGACTGTTTCACCTTTATAAGGCATTTTATTTTTGACTGTTTTACCTTTATTGCATGTTTGACTTTTGACTGTTTAGCCTTTATAA
This sequence comes from Mizuhopecten yessoensis, assembly GCF_002113885.1. Lineage (NCBI taxonomy): Eukaryota > Metazoa > Mollusca > Bivalvia > Pectinida > Pectinidae > Mizuhopecten > Mizuhopecten yessoensis. The sequence goes on along the minus strand of NW_018480025.1, from coordinate 390,381 downwards.
GGCATTTTACTTTTGACTATTGTACCTTTATAAGGCATTTTATTTTTGACTGTTTTACTTTCATTGCATGTTTGACTTTTGACTGTTTTACCTTGATAAGGCATTTGACTTTTGACTGTTTAACCTTTATTGCATGTTTGACTTTTGACAGTTTTACCTTTACAAGGCATTTGACTTTGACTGTTTTACCTTTATAAGACTTTTTACTTTTGACTGTTTTACCTTTAGAAGGCATTTGGGTTTCGTCTGTTTTACCCTTATTACATGTTTGACTTTTTCTGTTTTAACCTTTATTACATGTTTGACTTTGACTGTTTTACCTTTATAAGGCATTTTATTTTTGACTGTTTTACCTTTATAACATGTTTGACTTTTGACTGTTTTACCTTTATAAGGCATTTTATTTTTGACTGTTTTACCTTTATAAGGTATTTGACTTTTGACTGTTTTTTTTTATTGCAAGTTTACTTTTGACTGTTTTCCCTTTATAAGGCATTTGAGGTTTTATTGTTTTATCTTTATTGCATGTTTGACTTTTGACAGTTTAACCTTTATAAGGCATTTGACTTTTGACTGTTTTACCTTTATAAGGCAATTAACTTTTGACTGTTTTAACTTGATAGGGTAGTTTACTTTTGACTGTTTTACCTATAGAAGACATTTGGGTTTCGTCTGTTTTACCCTTATTACATGTTTGACTTTGACTGTTTTACCTTCATTACATGTTTGACTTTGAATGATTTACCTTTATAAGGCATATGACTTTTGTCTGTTTAATCTTTATCAGGTAGTTTCCTTTTGACTGTTTTACCTTTATTGCATGTTTGACTTTTGACTGTTTTACCTTTATAAGGCATTTTACTTTTGACTGTTTCACCTTTATAAGGCAATTGCCCTTTGACTGTTTTAACTTGATAAGGTAGTTTACTTTTGACTGTTTTACCTTTAGAAGACATTTGGGCTTCGTCTGTTTTACCCTTATTACATGTTTGACTTTGACTGTTTTACCTTCATTACATGTTTGACTTTGAATGATTTACCTTTATAAGGCATATGACTTTTGTCTGTTTTACCTTTAATACATGTTTGACTTTTGTCTGTTTAATCTTTATCAGGTAGTTTCCTTTTGACTGTTTTACCTTTGTTGCATGCTTGACTTTTGTCTGTTTTACCTTTATTACATTTTTGAATTCGACTGTTTTACCTTTACTTCATATTTGACTTTGAATAATTTACCTTTATAAGGCATATGACTTTTGTCTGTTTTACCTTTAATACATGTTTGACTTTTGTCTGTTTAATCTTTATCAGGTAGTTTCCTTTTGACTGTTTTACCTTTATTGCATGTTTGACTTTTGACAGTTTTACCTTTATAAGGCATTTTACTTTTGACTGTTTTACCTTTATAAGGCAATTGCCCTTTGACTGTTTTAACTTGATAAGGTAGTTTACTTTTGACTGTTTTACCTTTAGAAGACATTTGGGCTTCGTCTGTTTTACCCTTATTACATGTTTGACTTTGACTGTTTTACCTTCATTACATGTTTGACTTTGAATGATTTACCTTTATAAGGCATTTAACTTTTGTCTGTTTTACCTTTAATACATGTTTGACTTTTGTCTGTTTAATCTTTATCATGTAGTTTTCTTTTGACTGTTTTACCTTTGTTGCATGCTTGACTTTTGTCTGTTTTACCTTTATTACATTTTTGAATTCGACTGTTTTACCTTTACTTCATATTTGACTTTGAATGATTTACAAAATAAGGCATTTTACTTATTACTGTTTTACTTTTATAAGGCATTTTTTACTGTTTTACCTTTATAAGATATTTTACTTAGACTGTTTTACCTTTATTACATATTTGACTTTGACTGTTTTACCTTTATAAGGCATTTGACGTTTGACAGCTTTACCCTTATAACATATTTGACTTTGCCTGATTTACCTTGATAAGGCATTTGACTTTTGTCCGTTTTACTTTTATTACATTTTTGACTTTGACTGTTTTACCTTGATAGGGTATTTTATTTTTGACTGTTTTACCTTCATTACATGTTTGATTTTTGTCTGTTTTACCTTTATTGCATGTTTGACTTTGACTGTTTAACATTTATTACATATTTGACTTTTGTCTGGTTACCTTTATTACGGATTTGATTATTGCCTGTTATACCTTTATTAAATATCTGACCTTAGACTGTTTTACATTTATAACATATTTGACTTCGACTGTCAAACTGTGTAGAAATTTCTATAACTGACGGTTTTACCTGTATTTCACATTTATTTTAGATTTTTTTAATATCTATCCAGCAGTTTGTAGCTCATATCAAACAGTTTGTTAGTGACAATATGATATTTTCCTGTTTTGTTTTCAGAGCCGGACGAGGACGACTCAACGGAATCAACCTCCCCAGTACCCGTTGTAGACTGATCCGACCAATTTAACAGAAAACAGCAATACGCTTGCGTTACAGGAAAGTTTCCATTCAGTTTCGGCCAATTCAGATTTATGTGTAAATAACAATGCAGTTATCATACTTATTTCAATGTATAGTGCTTAATATCAATTCCCATTAAAAGCAATATATCTAAAAGTCTTAAAGTGTCTTCAGTGTCACTCATTTAGAAGGAATACTCTCTTTTCTAAATACTTGCAATCCGATATAACTATTGCACATATTGTTAAAAGACGTTAAGAGATGTTATCCCTGATATGGCTATTGAAATTATTCATCTATTTTTTATGTAAATAACTGTCAGGAAGTCATTCAGCAATTTTGTCTCAAAGCATCATGGAAAATTAAATGGGTTCCATAATTAAAGAAAATGAAATGGTTGCCAGGTTGAATTAATTGTTCATTTGATGAAATTAAATAAACTTTGGGATAATATTGGTTACAGAGTCTAAGCACTTATCAACATATTACTCACCTTAAGGATTCATTTGAAGTATAGATAATATGAATCTTACATCCATATGAAACGTCAGAAAATGACGTCACGATCCTCAAATCACGTGTACAGGCGAAAGATTTTGCAATCGTAAATTGTAAAATAGCATGAATTTTTTATAGCTATTTTTTATGAGAAATACATGATATCGTCCTTCCAACATTATGGGTGTACATGACTCAAAATTATCTGCTTAGTTCTTAGTGCTATTTTTCTCCGTTAGGTTTCACTCTTTGAAAATATTTTTATTTTCGGAGCGAAACATAGAAGAGAAAAAAAGTTAGGTCATCCTGTATTCAGATTCTCTCGACCTCACAAACACACGTGTAAAGGGTGATAAAGAATATATTCAAGCGACATATTCTCTACGTCACTCAAAATTGCCTCTCTTCCTGAACTCGACGATTTGCATAATGCTAATGATAACGTCAATTAAAATGCACCAATCGTTTACAGTGTACCTATTTTGAGCGTGTGGTTCCATCTCAGATGGGTAATGTTGGTTGTTTCTCATATTTATCATTTCCCTGTGGATTCTCCTTGATTTGTGGTATATTTCAACGAAGCGAATTCGAGTTCTATTTTCGCCTTTCACAATGTCTGTGCTGACATATATGATTGAAGCTAACGACACTTACTATAAAAGTTTTAAACATCGAGTAAAACAATCATAATATGTAAAAATATAAAAAGGTGCAAACAGTGGTATGGTATACAATGTACTTCAAGTATAAGCATATTTTAATGTCCTCTCAAGAACGTTAAGTCCAATTCCTATTCGAAGGTAACACACCAGGAAACTAATCAGTGAATGTGATTGTCGAAGTAAAAATGTGAAGGGAAGAAAGGGAAGAATACACACACTTGAAAACTATGGCGAACATCTGACTTGCTGAACTAATAATATAAAGAAACTAGACCATCTATTGAGCTACAATTAACCTTTGTTAGAGTTTCTTAGGAACTTCTACATTGCTAATCTTGGTTGCTACGATGTTTTTAGGATTACTTGATTAAATTGATTCACTGCGGCGCTGACTCTAGTAGTAAATAACATTGTTTCTGAAACAAATGTCATGGTTTAGTCCACATAATCAGATAATTAATAAGATAGTGTAATACAAATAGAGATATCTTACATGTAGTCTGAAGATGCAGAACAAATTGTTATTTATCTTCTAGACAACAGAAACTATCGGTAAAATCAACAATCGTAGGATTGCAATTTCTTAGCAATATAAAAAACGTTGTTAGATTTGTCTCCCTTTCGTCGATTTCTCTCACTAGCAATTGTCTTTCACGAATTTTATTTGACTTAAGCTGAACGTCAAACTATAGACATAGTTAAAATTAGGTATCTGTCATAAAAACAGGACAAAGGTAATCCTATTATTTTTCTACATGTTCGGGCAAGGAATGAAAGGTCCTTAATTCCCTTGACAAACATTATCAAAAGAGTGTCGAAACATTTGGCAGCTAAGCAGTTTTATTATATAAAAAATTCGTAATAAGATTTATTTTATAAATCATTACAAACATCTTAATTCAATAGTCTAACATGTTATGCAGTTGTTTAACAAACAAAAATTCAGATGCAATTGGTATTTCAGAACTTTATCCTAAAGTAACACCTTCATTCAACACAGGTTAATGACTTTGAGGAAAATAACGATCTGCTATTCTAGGTATTAATGGTTATTATGCATCAGTTTTGAAATGTCTATTTAATTACAATGAACAAAACATATATCACAAATGAAGAACAAACAACACATTGCACGACAATCTATTTATTATCATACATTGCGTCGCAAAAGTAAAAATGCTTACTGCAGCGTCAACCCAAAAGGGCAAAAATCTGGTATTAGAAATTCTATACAAAATGAAAAAAACAAAAAAACAAGAAGTAAACAATAGCAGAGACAACAGGAACTCTAACAAACAACAGAGGCGACTTCAGGTCCGGAGTGAGGGTGTAAGATTATGATACCACATCTACTGCCTGAACATCATCCATCACGTACACTGTCCTTGTTAAAATCACACAATAGTGAGCACAGACGGCTGGCTAGACTTGACTTATATAAGGTTTCAATAAAGATGATAATAACTTAAACCTGTCGACTGGGAGTGCTTTGCCTCTTTAAAGAAACCAGACACTATTGAGTCAACGAGTATCGTATAAGCATATACATATCATAATAACATCATAATCGTAATGAGATTCATCACTTTGGCATGAATAATTAATTCTAAGTTTGTTTTGAACAAAAGAGTAATTGAAAACTTATTTTGCGATCTTTCGAAAACGTTTGTTTCCCTTTCCAAGCAAAGACTGCAATCGACATTTATCTCAACCTTAGGTCGCTGAAAACATTTATTTAAGCCACAAATTACCGAGTCAGTAAATTCAGTTGGCAGAAAAATATCGAGACATTTTGTCCAAATATCACTCGTATACTTCAGGCAGTCGGAGGAACGTGTAGTATGTTTACCCATTCCACCTATCATTGGATACATAATAAGAAAGGGACAACCCCTGATAAAGAGAACAGGCCTTTCTGGACACAACATAATCGAGATGTTTGAGTTAGTACTAAACGCTACATATTTCTCATTCAAGGGCACAATTTACCCAACACAAGTTTAGGGCAGCAATGCGGAGTACAAAGCCTCGATATCCATACAGTTACACTGACTGCCTGCGGTATTAGCGTGCTATTTGGAAAAAAATGTGTCTCGATAACCCTCTGATAACTTACTTTACTGACTCGGCACATGTTTTCAGCGGTTCAGGGTCGAGGCACCAGTCATTTCCATTCCTTGCTTGAAAGATTTCAATTACAGTTTTGTTTGTTTTCAAAACAAACTTCGCTATTATATAAACACATATATAGCTTTTCTTTTGCAGTGTGTCAATTCTCGTTATTCCTTGGTCATCTTCGTAAAGCCGATGACCGTAATAATTATTGACCTTTGTGAGAAAACAGACTTGGTCTCGAGTTGAATTGATAATACCAACAACAATTCGATCAGCTTTTAGCCACTCCATTTTCAAAAAATAGTAAGGTTCAAAATCAACTTCGTCTTCGGTACTTATTGACAATGCAAATGTTGCAAATAAGTGAAATCCTTCCATTTTCATTTCACGCATTACTTTTCTAATTGTTTGAAATATTAAGATTCTGACAAAGTGTAAACAAACAATTCGGCTGTCTGTATAAATTACGATCAGAGCCAATTCTCTATTAAAACTTAACATTACTTTCATACCTGAATTTTATTATTAATTGATCGCTAGCCAATTACAGTACATATATTGATCGAAAGTGTTAGAAACCTCCTGATATAATCAAACCGTGAGAGCGTGTGATAAGAACGCGTGTACCTGCATACCATGCTTAGTATAGCGTTTGCGTTGACTTACTAGTAATAGAATAAGTGTTTCCTTACTTGTCATACTGCAAATGGAAATGTAATGGTTTTCATTGGCTAATCTCTCAACAATATGATTGAGATTGCTGTTCTAGTCTATTAATATACGGTAAATGCATATGACTTGGGATTCATTTTAAATGCGATAATGTAAAAGTTTGCGCTCAATTTCTTTGGAAAACCATATCAGCATCCTAGCATAAATCATGGCATTTAAGCTCTTCCCAGTAGAAGAGGTTAAATGGTATGCAAGTCTTCTCGTCCCCTTGAAACTTTAAAAAACCCAAATATGAAGCAAATGTCTTTTTCAGTTTACATTCATCCTCGATTCTCTTTGGGTTATGCTCATTTACGCTATCTGCACCCAAGGGGTATGGCATGACAACAAGGTGCGCCACCTTATGGATAATACAGGAAGATTAGCTAGATCATTTTATGAACAAAGAAAATATACTCCGACAGCGTGACGGGAAAATTGTGTTGCTCTTTTGTAATCTTCAAAGGGCAGGTATCAGCCTAGCAATTGGTCAGATTTGTTTAGCCTGAGACCAATCAATCAGCTAGCTCCATGCCTTCTACTTTGTCATGATATGGCCCAGGAGAGAGAGCGTAAGTGAGCGTTACACATGGGGTATCGTGCGATTCCACGCAATGCTAAGTTTTGTCCTCTCGCCAGTGAAAATCGAAATCACGACAAATTGAATATTCGCTTGTATTAGATCTAACCTGCGTCAAATTGTCACTTCAAATAGAAACGGTTTACGTTTTCTTGTACAAAAAAAGTTTTTTTTTTATGAAATATTCTTTATACTGAGTCGTAGTGGTCACATTGATTCGGACGAAATATGACCTGTAAAGTTTTCATGTTTTTACGGTCTTAACCAATATAGAAGGGCTTCCCTGATTGCTGAATTTCATTGTGCACTTTATAACTGAAATCCTTCGCAGCTCTTTTATCAAACGTATGTACGACTGGATGCTACTTGATATTTATTGGGATTTATTATTCAGTTGACATCATTGTAACGAATATTCAACCTTCATTCCGTCAACAACTCCGTATGATACTTGTGTGGGCTACATATTGATGTTGGCGTACTTAGCTACACTTACAAACAGTCCTGCCGCAAAACCTCTTTCTCTAACCGCTCTATCGTTATTTACATAACCCTATTGGTATGAAGAATTACAGATACCATATGGTATGGAGAATGGAATTCTATCTTATTCTGTCCTCTTCAATCCATGCTAACCGATACCGAAACATACTTGAAAAACAAACTTGAAATGTGTCATAAAAATATTTGTTGATAAAACATCCCTGCCTACGTGGTTGGCTCTCAGGGCTATTTATTTGCATTTATATTTAACATCATGGCAAACATTAACCACTTAGTATTTACTAAAGCGATGTAAACAATGTACATACAATGAACCATTATATAGAATAGCTACAAACTATCGGCTCCGTACTACTTATCGAGGATGGTTTAGCTTTGAGTATTCCATCGACATAACACTGTTTGGCGTAAGGTCGACGACAAAGTATACCTTGGAGTGTAGTCACTGCGCCGATTACAACCAGATTGCAAGCAACTCCTAATTTCTCCTGTCATGATATTGTTTTCTGCAATACCAATTTATTAGTCCGTGTTTTCCACTTAGTACAGTTATTACTGGGTTCTGTTTGTAAACTAGTTCGTCTAATTCATGGGTAAAATAAAACTGTTAACTTCTATTATGGAAAAAATCATGATAAAAGTCATTATCAACATGCAATCTAGCGAGCTATACAAATTGGTCGCCATTGAAACGTATTCTTATGTAGAGAATCAGTTAATATTCACTAATTTCATATTCCTCTGCCATACTCATGAAATATATATTCTTCTCTCAAACCTAGGTTGTATGATAGAGACTTCCATGAAATATAGAGTAAAATGGTTATAATGCCTTATGATAATAACATGAAAATATTTACATGACTTAACTTTAAAAATGCACCTAACGTCATTTTTAAACAGGTGTACAATCACACACTTACGTTAGCCATACGAAATTGAATCTATCCTTAATATATAAACAAACCCTGGGAGTGAAATACTCATCTCTTTTGTCAGTGTGAGAAAATTACATCATCACTATCAAAATGCCTCTTCATTGACATTAATTGTCAACTGATGAACCCCTATATAGAATACCCCTATTCTAAATGGCTACGCATATATCTTTCTTTTGGCATCAACCAAACTCATTTTTAACGTAGAGCCGTTGAGTTAATTGTAGGTTTTTGATCTAGACTGAAACAATATAAAATGAAATTGTCTGATATGAATTTGTCATGTTATAATGGATTTCATATTGTCATTTACGCTTTTGCTGTTTAATGACTAAGTAACGAAACCGTTTGTATGTCAGGCGCGTAGCTAGCCCCTTTACCATGTGTAAGCCCCGACATGGGGTTGCCGAAGGCAGCCCCCCCCCCCCCCCCAGGCGCGAGCAGGGGGAGGGTACGGGAGAGGGTCTTCTTCCTCCCGTAAGGGGGGTCTGGGGGTCTCCCCCATGAACATTTTGTTTTCTAGAACGTTTCAGGAGCCATTTCCCACGTCCTGATGTCTGAGATAATGATATGTTTTAATTTATAATATAGTTTTAAAACAGGGGCCGGACTTGCCCCTGTCTCCCCTACATAATACATGTGTAGGGAGGACCGGGGCAAACACGGCCCCTTTTCTTTTTTCAAGACGTTATGGAAGACATGTACTATACTGTTGAAATGCATATTTATATATGTCATTTAGAAAAGAAATGTATTGTCTTTCATAAACTAATAACCAAATCGTAAACAAGACCATATTTTGGGAACTATTGGACTTTTTAGGTCGAGAGAGTTGGGGGCCGGACGAGCCCCGCCCTGAGGTAAATCCGGCCCCTACCAGGGCAAGTATGGCATGAAGGATAGAGAAGACAATTTACTAATAAGTGTTTGGAATTTCATTCAATTCTGTTGGAAAATAAGTCCGGAACAAATCAGTGAATACAAAGAAAAAAATACTTAATTTTTGCGACGTAAAAATATTATTTTTGTGGTCAATTGGGTGACGTTATCAATAGTGACGTCACTTGGCACAATAACAGTTGCATTCGGGGTGGCCGAATGTGCCCCGGCAAAAGGGGCCGAACGTGCCCCAAATTGATATTTTCATAAAAAAAACCCACATTGATTGTCTGTGTCCACTGTGCCATACTCGGAGTCGTTTACGCCAGGCGTGAGTTTCTCAATTTACTCAATCGAGCTGTTTAGTTCCGCCTGGAACTGTCCATTAATGCAATGGACATTTCTAAACTTCATAATTTTTGTACTAACACTGTATCATATCTGAGGAATTACATATGTATACTATATATTCAAAACTTAAACTCCACTTTATAGTATCAGCAAGAAAAAATAATGTCATGAAAACCTATACTTGTCAAAATCATGTGCAAGCCCGGGCTTATTGGCTTACATGGTAGCTACGCGCCTGTATGTAGTATTTGTTTAAAAATTTAAGTTTCTTTCTTTTGATCTGTAACACTACTAATGAATGCCTCAATGACGACAGAGCCTGATGGTGACGTAAATTTGAATTTGAATTTGGCATTCTGCATCGACTAGAAGTTTTTTTTAAAGGGCGTTTCCTTACTTTATATGTCCAGTGATAAGTGTGTTCTGTCAAAGACCAATGTTGATTTTCGGAAAGATAAAACTATTTCCATTTCTCTTTTTTCGTATTTTAACAAACAAAACCCCACAGATTTGCCACCAATCGTATTATTCATATATGTTTTTGAGTAGAACATACCACGTCCAAGGCAATGTTTATTAGTCTATATGCTGTGTTCGACAAAGGAGATATGACATATCTGATATTCGATCAATCAGCTGTAATGTAGCAATATGTTAGTCTATTTGACAAATCAGATATTATGTTTTGTTTTCGAGCGATTGAGGGGTTGTTGCTAAAAGCATGCAACACAGAATCAGGAGATACGAGGCGTAGTACAAAACAACTTAAGGTAATTACATGGTACAACATTTAAACTTACATAAATCAGTTATATTATCTATGGGCTTTGATATTGTTTGTCTAGACGACACGGTAACAACATTACAAAACACACACATAAACACACGCCATATCCGGATATTGTCCGTCTCTTTGTATAGGCCTTATCAATTCAATCATTCTAAAATCCATGAAAACACATAGGAATTAACCTCCCTTTTCTCGAAGAGGTTTGTTTCATGTAGGCAATTCTGTACAGTTTATTACCTCAAGGCAATAACAGAAACTAAATGGTGATACGCATTTGCCCACTGTGTCCTGCGTGAGCTTTGAACTCCAAAATTATCACATGATGCCAGACACTACAGATTGTGGACGTTATTGGGAAAACAACTACAAATAAAATGCTTGATCTATAAAGGTTGGCTATCCTCTACAGGGTGGTACTTGTGAAAAATAATCTTACCAATGAATTGTACATAAACCTCATATATAGACACTTGTCTGAAATTGTAGGCAGTAGTGGAAATTAAATTGTGGCCTTATAACGATATTATTAGAATACTGTTGTCATCCTGTTAGGGACACTGATTGATCTCTGAGGATGATAGCAACACACCAATCGCAATATAATAGTTCATTTCTTGTGCAGTAACAAAACTCAAACCAATTACCCTGTCTTGAATCTTCATATCCCGCATACTGTTAAGGTTATATCCACTGGAACATTATAAATGTGGTTTACTATCACTCTACGAAACTAAACAAGACCATTTTATGTTAGCGGGATATCATTGCATCTATCTTCATTATGACGTTTAAAGTAATACACACGCGTCACGTGTTGAAAGAGTTTACACATCACAATATACTAACAGGAATTTCGTGATTAATATGACCATTCTTTGAACTTTGCAAACGAGATAGGATAAAACTGAACCAAAAGTGTAAGGTTTCTGACTGTCTAGTCCGAGACAGTGGTCATTTCTTATTTTACTTTCTACAACTTAACCACTGGCATGATACAGTTGTTTTACTAATGCTTCGTGCCACAGCTACAACCCTTTTCATTAAAAATCATACTTAGTTGAAGATAATATCAAACAAGATATATATCAAATTTGTCCATTTCTAGTTTTGTCCGTGCCTGTCATTTTCCATTGCACAAGCACACACAATCATGCTTTATCTCACAAATGCACAATTAAATCATCTTACACACACCAGAATCACATCAAGGTGCAATCACCAGTGTGTGTGTGTGTGTGTGTGTGTGCGTGTGTGTGTGTGTGTGATGGTGTGTGTGTGTGTTACATTTATCTCACAGTAATAACACACTTAATATGTCGTATCTTTCACTCACTGAGTGAGTTTTTTCATCAACTGAGTACCCTAATCAATACAATGTCAAAGGTCCTTTTCTTGTGTTACAAAATAAGCATTTATCATCTCCTTACTTTTCTGATTACATCTTTCTCAACACAAACAATAATATAATTTAAGTATATATTACAAAGGAAATGTCTGCTGTAGCAAAACAGTTCCGCGCTATCACAAGGAGACAAACACGAACATACCGCAGCCTCCCAAAACACACAGGCATACACTACACGCATGCATCTTACACACAGGGGAGGCCATCCTTAAATGACCATAGCTGTTGATAGGACGTTAAACAATACTAAACCAAACCAAACAAAAACCTCAAAACCGGTGTACTTTATCGTTATGCTGCCGTGCTATTCATCTGATGTTATCAAAGGATAAAACAAGTGTACGTTTATCAGTATGGTTTTGCGTTTTAAGCTTTCAACCTTGCCATGACATATTCCGAAAATGTAGAGAAGATATGTGTATAAAGAGTACAACCCTAAGATTTCGAAGATAAAGTACCACTGTTGATTCCTATAAGGCAATACGGTGTAGTGAGTGTTTGCATTGCTTGGCTTTCAACATATTATATTGTAGTATATGTGCACTACTTTCTATTACAAGTTATTGCTTTACGTTACAGGGTGGGTAGTTGATTCTGCTTGTGGCCTATCCGTCCCTTAGGTTTGTCGAAAACTGTTACCTTGGATCTATTGTGGCACGGAACAGTCTTTTGAAAATAAATAACTAGTACTGTACACTGTATGTGTCCTTTATAAACGATTTTATGGACACTTTTCTCCTTTTGCCTATTTTGACTACTAAACACCCTTAACATGAAGTTTTATTCTTTTGACCTATGTTACCGCTGATAATTCTAAACGAACGACATAACCATTTGATGCAGTAAATGCTTACTTTGTTTGGCTTTTTGTGTCGACAAAGGTTTTTAATAGGCACCTACTTACTTAGTTTATAAAGTGATTTCTTACATATTTTCCAAAGGGATATTTGGAATAAATCTAATTTATGTAAGCAATCACGTTCTTGGAAGTCACAATATCATGTCTCCCTACAGTGCATGCTCAGTACTGACAAAATGTCATATCACCCGGCAGCGCGTGCCTCTGTTCTGAGACTCACATTTGATGTGTTAAGAAGTATCGCCCTTTAAAGGATGTCACGCAATATTAAAAGTAACCTCATGATAAAAGCCTAGCTATTTCCTTTGTAATGGGTTTCTATTTTTTTAGTATATTGTCCTTAAGGAGATATGAAAGTTTGTTTCGTCGAGTGATCATATTTCCAGAGCAATTTTCGTCTCTTTCTTTTTGTCTACTTGATAATTGTTACTGGTAATATTTCAGTTGGAATGTTTTTAACATGCGATCGTTTAATTTACTGAAAATATATTTCAATGCAGTCTTCATGTCCATAATCCCACATAGTTAAATGATGTATACAACTTTTCAAATTTGAATTCCACAGTGCACAGCAAAGAGCAAATATCACGTCAGCATGATCACAGTTGTGGAAAATAACGGCAACAATTTTTATTTTGACGAGAAACAATCACATGAATAGGTTCAAATCTTCTAAATGCTAGTGGTATCCGGTAGGGAAATGATTTCAGAGTAAACATGCTGAATTCTGGCATTAGATATATAAACGCATGTGTAATGTCACTTACAGTACATTGAGAATTAAATATGTATTTTTTCCCCTGTTTCCAATTTAAGGCGGACCACATAACATCTTCTTGTTTATGCATGCTGATATATTGTGGCGCCTGTACTACTGTTGCGTTTGCAAGGGTGATATTTGTTCAAAGGCATGATAGCAGAATACAAGCAAACGAGAAATAGTTTTTCACGAAAATATAGCTGAGAAAACCTTTGTCTGTTTCAACTTGATGTTCTGTTTTGTAAATTATCTAGTGTCCTTTTTTGTCGTCGCAAGGTTAAAACTATGCTTCCATTTCTGTGTTATGTAAAGTGTAATTGTCAAAGGAGGTATAAGTCTTATCAAGCAATGAACGTCATTGACAGATAAAATCAAAATGTTTGTGTAAGTACATGCTACAAGCATATATGCTGTATATAGCCCATAGTGAATTGACAGAAGGCATTATATAGTGAAAGGGGACGTTTCAGATCATCGACAAAAACTGTGTGTATAGGAGTATTTTTTTTGTACGTGGATGTGAGATGTGTTCACTCTTAATCTTATCGAAATTGACAAAATGTCATTTTCCAGATTAAACAGCTGACACGTACTACTTTTCTTTGTCACGTGTCTATTTTTTCGCGCACTGTATGCAGTACATATAGAACATGTTGCTATGCTGTACGCATGGTGTCCAAGAAGTACACATAGTATTCATATGAGGTACACAGAGTAACAATGAAGTTTAGAATAGTATCGATGAAGTACACAGTGTTTATAAAGTACGTATTGTACTTATGAAGGACACATAGTATTCATAAAGTACACATGGTAATCATGAAGTTTACATGATGACAGTAACGTACACATGGAATCCATGAAGTTCACTTGGTGACAATAAAGTACGCATGTATCCATGAAGTTCACATGGTGACAGTAAAGTACACATGGTATCAAAGAAGTTCACATGGTGACAGTTAAGTACACATGGTATCCATGAAGTTCACATGGTGACAGTTAAGTACACATGGTATCCATGAAGTTCACATGGTGACAATAAAGTACACATGATATCCATGAAGTTCACGTGGTGACAATAAAGTACACATGGTATCCATGAAGTTCACATGGTGACAATACAGTACACATGGTATCCATGAAGTTCACATGGTGACAGTTAAGTACACATGGTATCCATGAAGTTCACATGGTGACAGTTAAGTACACATGGTATCCATGAAGTTTAGATAGTACTTTTGAAGCACACATCGTATCTGTGAAGAAAAAAGAGTATTCATGAAGTACAGATATTATTAATGAAGTTCACATATAGTAGTCACGAGGAAAACATAGCAACAACGAACATGGAAACAATCAGGTACACCCAGTATCCATGAATAATACAATATATTTATGAAGTACACGTAGTACTCGTAAAAATCACGTTTACCTTTTATTTATGATGTAAAAGTTTTAATGAAGTATACACATTATAACCATGAAGTATATAGTTTTATGAACTACACAAAGTATTCATGAAGTACACATAGTATTCATGAAGTACGCATAGTATTCATGAAGTACGCATAGTATTCATGAAGTACACATAGTATTCAGAAAGTAAACATCGCATTTACGAATTACACGAAGCATTCATGAAGTACACATAGTATTCACGAGTTACACATACATGTAGTTAATATGAGTACATATAGTGTTCTCATGAAGTTCACATATTATATTTTAGGAACATATTGTACATGTAGCTGTCGATAGCAAATGATTTCCTTACGGTAGTTATAATACCAAATTATTCATACATCGTCAGATCAAAGAAACAATATTTATAAAGATGTTGAATCATTAGTGATAGGGCCCACAGTGGCCGCCTGAAAGTTTGTTATAGCTATGTTTGGAACTAAGATAATATGTTCAGAGTAACTTTACAAATTTTAGGGGTTTAAATCAATTTTTGTTATATTCCATTTTAATCAGGTTGACGCCAGCCACATGCCTTAATATATGGTGTGATTGACTGGTGTGTTTCCGAAAAGTGCAGCCATCTCCCCCCTATAATAACCAGCCAATCAAAACAAAATGTTTCGGCACGGGGTTGACGTCAACGCATGAATATAGAATAAATGGTTCTATGACTTTGAAAAAAACAACATCTCGGAAATGGCTTGTGTTTTTGGAAGTATCGGAGATCATGTCTGCGGAAGGAGATTACATTTTACGTGCATGAAGTAGGATTTTAAAAGAAAAAAATATCCATCTTCCCAACGGTACAAAGCACTTTTTGTACATCAACTAGAAATGTTGTTTTAATGCAAGAATTACTCTAATATCAAAACTCGTGTGGCATTTTTTTTTTACTGAAAGTTGATTTAAATCTCTAACTGATGTAAATTTACTCTGAACACCTTATCTTAGGTCCTAATATAGCTGTAACAAATTTTCAACTCCCTATGATAGCGACAAATATCGAATAACTAATTGTCAAGTTTTTAGAATCTACGAAATCACAAGATTCAATAAAAAGATATACAATAAGTTTATATATCGCAGAGTGGCATTAATCCTTCTAAACGACTTCAGGTCAGGTTAACACCTTAAATAATTTGGTATCCCGTACCCCGATAACGAGTTACCTTATATTTAACACAATGACTCTCTTACTCCGATAACGAGTTACCTGATATTTAACACAATGACTATCGTACTCCGTTAACGAGTTACCTTATATTTAACACAATGAAACCTGTACCCCGATAACGAATTACCTTATATTTAACACAATGACTCTCTTAACCCGAAACGAATTACCTTATATTTAACACAATGACTCTTGTAGCCCGATAACGAGTTACCTTATATTTAACACAATGACTCTCTTAACCCGATAACGAATTACCTTATATTTAACACAATGACTCTTGTAGCCCGATAACGAGTTACCTTATATTTAACACAATGACTCTCTTACCCCGATCACGAGTTACCTTACATTTAACACAATAGCTCTCTTACCCCGATAACGAATTACCTTATATATTTAACACAATGAAACCCGTACCCCGATAACGAGTTACCTTACATTTAACACAATGACACCCGTACCCGATAACGAGTTATCTTATATTTAACACAATGACTCTCGTACCCCGATAACGAATTACCTTATATTTAACACAATGACTCTCTTACCCCGATAACGAGTTACCTGATATTTAACACAATGACTTTCGTACCCCGTACGAGTTACCTTATATCTAACACAATGACTCTCTTACTCCGATAACGATTTACCTTATATTTAACACAATGACTCTCGTACTCCTATAACGAAATACCTTATATTTAACACAATGACTCTCGTACTCCGATAACGAATTACCTTATATTTAACACAATGACTCTCTTAACCCGATAACGAATTACCTTATATTTAACACAATGACTCTCTTAGCCCGATAACGAGTTACCTTATATTTAACACAATGACCCTCTTACCCCGATAACGAGTTACCTTATATTTATCACAATGACTCTCTTACCCCGATAACGAGTTAGCTTATATTTAACACAATGACTCTCTTACCCCTATAACGAGTTACCTTATATTTAACACAATGACTTTCGTACCCCGAAAACGAGTTACCTTATATTTAACACAATGACTCTCGCACCCCGATAACGAGTTACCTTATGTTTAACACAATGACTCTCTTACCCCGATAACGAGTTACCTGATATTTAACACAATGACTCTCTTACCCCGATCACGAGTTACCTTACATTTAACACAATAGCTCTCTTACCCCGATAACGAATTACCTTATATATTTAACACAATGAAACCCGTACCCCGATAACGAGTTACCTTACATTTAACACACTGACCCCCGTACCCGATAACGAGTTATCTTATATTTAACACAATGACTCTCGCACCCCAATAACGAGTTACCTTATATTTAACACAATGACTCTCGTACTCCGATAACGAATTACCTTATATTTAACACAATGACTCTTGTACCCCGATAACGAGTTATCTTATATTTAACACAATGACTCTCGCACCCCGATAACGGGTTACCTTATATTTAACACAATGACTCTCTTACCCCGATAACGATATACCTTATATTTAACACAATGACTCTCGTACTCCTATAACGAAATACCTTATATTTAACACAATGACTCTCTTACCCCGATAACGAGTTACCTTATATTTAACACAATGACTCTCTTACCCCGATAACGAGTTACCTTATATTTAACACAATGACTCTCGTACCCCGATAACGAGTTACCTTATATTTAACACAATGACTCTCGTACCCCGATAACGAGTTACCTTATATTTAACACAATGACTCTCGTACCCCGATAACGAGTTACCTTATATTTAACACAATGACTCTCGTACCCCGATAACGAGTTACCTTATATTTAACACAATGACTCTCGTACCCCGATAACGAGTTACCTTATATTTAACACAATGACTCTCGTACCCCGATAACGAGTTACCTTATATTTAACACAATGACTCTCGTACCCCGATAACGAGTTACCTTATATTTAACACAATGACTCTCGTACCCCGATAACGAGTTACCTTATATTTAACACAATGACTCTCGTACCCCGATAACGAGTTACCTTATATTTAACACAATGACTCTCGTACCCCGATAACGAGTTACCTTATATTTAACACAATGACTCTCGTACCCCGATAACGAGTTACCTTATATTTAACACAATGACTCTCGTACCCCGATAACGAGTTACCTTATATTTAACACAATGACTCTCGTACCCCGATAACGAGTTACCTTATATTTAACACAATGACTCTCGTACCCCGATAACGAGTTACCTTATATTTAACACAATGACTCTCGTACCCCGATAACGAGTTACCTTATATTTAACACAATGACTCTCGTACCCCGATAACGAGTTACCTTATATTTAACACAATGACTCTCGTACCCCGATAACGAGTTACCTTATATTTAACACAATGACTCTCGTACCCCGATAACGAGTTACCTTATATTTAACACAATGACTCTCGTACCCCGATAACGAGTTACCTTATATTTAACACAATGACTCTCGTACCCCGATAACGAGTTACCTTATATTTAACACAATGACTCTCGTACCCCGATAACGAGTTACCTTATATTTAACACAATGACTCTCGTACCCCGATAACGAGTTACCTTATATTTAACACAATGACTCTCGTACCCCGATAACGAGTTACCTTATATTTAACACAATGACTCTCGTACCCCGATAACGAGTTACCTTATATTTAACACAATGACTCTCTTACCCCGATAACGAGTTACCTTATATTTAACACAATGACTCTCGTACCCCGATAACGAGTTACCTTATATTTAACACAATGACTCTCGTACCCCGATAACGAGTTACCTTATATTTAACACAATGACTCTCTTACCCCGATAACGAGTTACCTTATATTTAACACAATGACTCTCGTACCCCGATAACGAGTTACCTTATATTTAACACAATGACTCTCGTACCCCGATAACGAGTTACCTTATATTTAACACAATGACTCTCTTACCCCGATAACGAGTTACCTTATATTTAACACAATGACTCTCGTACCCCGATAACGAGTTACCTTATATTTAACACAATGACTCTCGTACCCCGATAACGAGTTACCTTATATTTAACACAATGACTCTCTTACCCCGATAACGAGTTACCTTATATTTAACACAATGACTCTCGTACCCCGATAACGAGTTACCTTATATTTAACACAATGACTCTCGTACCCCGATAACGAGTTACCTTATATTTAACACAATGACTCTCGTACCCCGATAACGAGTTACCTTATATTTAACACAATGACTCTCGTACCCCGATAACGAGTTACCTTATATTTAACACAATGACTCTCGTACCCCGATAACGAGTTACCTTATATTTAACACAATGACTCTCGTACCCCGATAACGAGTTACCTTATATTTAACACAATGACTCTCTTACCCCGATAACGAGTTACCTTATATTTAACACAATGACTCTCGTACCCCGATAACGAGTTACCTTATATTTAACACAATGACTCTCGTACCCCGATAACGAGTTACCTTATATTTAACACAATGACTCTCTTACCCCGATAACGAGTTACCTTATATTTAACACAATGACTCTCGTACCCCGATAACGAGTTACCTTATATTTAACACAATGACTCTCGTACCCCGATAACGAGTTACCTTATATTTAACACAATGACTCTCTTACCCCGATAACGAGTTACCTTATATTTAACACAATGACTCTCGTACCCCGATAACGAGTTACCTTATATTTAACACAATGACTCTCGTACCCCGATAACGAGTTACCTTATATTTAACACAATGACTCTCGTACCCCGATAACGAGTTACCTTATATTTAACACAATGACTCTCGTACCCCGATAACGAGTTACCTTATATTTAACACAATGACTCTCGTACCCCGATAACGAGTTACCTTATATTTAACACAATGACTCTCTTACCCCGATAACGAGTTACCTTATATTTAACACAATGACTCTCGTACCCCGATAACGAGTTACCTTATATTTAACACAATGACTCTCGTACCCCGATAACGAGTTACCTTATATTTAACACAATGACTCTCTTACCCCGATAACGAGTTACCTTATATTTAACACAATGACTCTCGTACCCCGATAACGAGTTACCTTATATTTAACACAATGACTCTCGTACCCCGATAACGAGTTACCTTATATTTAACACAATGACTCTCTTACCCCGATAACGAGTTACCTTATATTTAACACAATGACTCTCGTACTCCGATAACGAATTACCTTATATTTAACACAATGACTCTCGTACCCCAATAACGAGTTACCTTATATTTAACACAATGACACCCGTACCCCGATACCGATTTACCTTATATTTAACACAATGACACCCGTACCCCGATAACGAGTTACCTTATGTTTAACACAATGACACCCGTACCCCGATAACGAGTTACGTTATATTTAACACAATGACACCCGTACCACGTGTAGTCTCCCTTATTCTCAACTTGGTGAAGTGAATATGTGTTTTAAACTCAACAAAAACATAGAACGTTATCCTTGGCAAAACAAATCGGAATTTCATATAAAATATGGCTCTATTGAACGTTTTCGAAAAGATAGTTTAAAATTAATATAAAGTTTTAAATATCTTTATGAAAAGATATCGCTGCCTTATTAAAATAACTTTTTAAATATTTGTCAGGTTTCTTGAACTGAAATCTCATAGTGACATGTATATGTATAGTACTGTTATGGCATGTACTAGATTAAATCAGAAATAAAATTTCAATGATAACTCTTAAGATACTTCTAGAACCAACACACTGTTATATCTAATATTTCACAAACTGAATTTTGAATGGCTGTTGTTGACAAGGTAGGTGGACTTTTAAAGATAGTTCTTGTTGCATCGTTAGGATGATTGGTAAATAAGTAAGAACTGCCGTAGAACCAATCGACCAAATGTATGGTCCCATTCTCTATAAGGCCGACATTTAAAGGTGTACCTCTTCACGTCACAATGTTACGTAATTAGAAACAATGTCTTTATTGGACCAACTGATGTTCAGTGTGGACTCGATTCAATCAGTGGCTTGTATAGAAATGATGTAGTGACTCTCCTTCAGGAATTGTTTTGACTGTAGTCCTTGTTCTAAGAATAACATACTTAAATGTGTCAATTTCTGACAATAAGACGTACGTCACGCACCCTTAAATGACATTTGACAAAACAGAAAATTCCTGTTCATGAATCATAACATGACAAGTCTTCAAGATAATCATATGCATGTACATACTTGGCAAAGTGAACAGATAATGATTGTTGCGTGTTTAATATTATATTGGTTACGTAAAATAAAAACAAAAGTATGTAATAGCGTCAACACAATCAGATATAAGGAAAAAAAGAACAGGAAACATAACGAAAATGTAACAAAACAAAATATCAAAATTAATAAACGAACTTACTAACGAACGCACAAATGTATGAATTAATGAATGAATAACAAAAACAAAACAAAACGGAAAACATCTTGAACTCCCTCGAAAGAACATGGACATCAACCATATGTTTACCATTTAACTTTCAGTTAATGGTAGGTATTTTCTTCACCTATAAACTATAAGTCCCTTTATCCATTAACAAGTACCCTTTCTGGAGTGTTTATTGAAGACCATTAGTTAGAAAACCTCTACTTCGCAATACGTTTGTCCATATATAAAGAACATTCGGATATTCAGAACAAACTCTGGCTGGGGTGACAGTTACTATCCCGGAAAGAAACGCTCACAATCGTGTAGGTCGAGGTCATTTTCCAGTCGGTTCGATTAAATACAAGGCGTCGACAATTTGTAAAACAGTGTGGCATACACATAGTGAAACTGTTTATGCGTGCAGACGGCAGAGTAACAAAATGCCATACATTCCCAATGAGCATTCGAGATCAAAGAAAAGTCACCAATAGTGTGTGTTAAAGAGCCTGGCCTTCGTTTATTGGTCAGCTCGCCTCTGCTCGGTAAGGTTGGTGCGGCACGGACCTGACGGGGGCCCCGCTCGGTGTTTGATCGTATTATTCCCCTATCACAGGACCAAACAGCACTGCCGATAAGTTCCCTATTACCGTTCGATAGCTTTCAATGTGTCTCTCTTCTCAATACTCGACCGAGAGGAAAACATATAATCAACACTCACTACTGTACAGCAGTGCATGCGAAAGGTCAAACGGAATTTGGTTGTCTACAAGTACTGTTAAGTAAAATGACCCGATATTTGACTGAATTGCAGACAGATTAACCTGTTACAGATTCATAAGTCCAAGTGATGTATGGGATGAATACTGTTCGTACTTTTGTTTTAATTTCGTTGTTCAGAACGATTCTGACAGACAGTTGTACAGAATTCTGTGATTGTGACCCCGATGACGAGGACATGATTGTCACATGTAAAAGTGCCAGTTTAGACCACGTGCCTACGGATCTACCTGAGAACACAACAGAATTGTAAGTACAGGTTCCATCGTTTTTGCTACAACCTGGTTTGTATCATTATGTTGTATATTGTTATCTCCATTATTGCTGATGTTAATGATAAACCTATAATTTAAACATTCGTAACTAATATCTTTTCCCAAAACCGAAAATACAATTGAATCATTTGTTTTTGCTAATTGTAATATAAATATATCATATTCGAATTCATCACATGACGATACTCCATTTTTTGGATTTTTTTTGGATCGTACTACATGTACCACTAGTCTACGTTAAGCGCTTTTGTATCAAATAAAATATCTCTCATTACAGAACTTACACTAATTAACAGTTTTATTTAATTATATTCAATACTTATCACAAAGCCTCGTTACCCCTTCAGTATACACTATGCTAATTAACTGTGTTACATAAATAAGGATATCGTGTAGTGAGTGTACTTAGCTCCTCGTTATTACGGATGTTGACCTCCTATCGATATTTTGTTGAAGGAATGATTTGGTCAGGCTGTTTGTAAATAGAGATATCGACTTAATATTACATTTGTCAATGAAATACCGTTAAGGGTTGTTGCTGCTCTGGTAACCTGCGTCTTCTAACGAATGTCGAGTTTAGTATAGACTTTAAGCTTGATATTGACCATTGTTTTAATTTATAATATCCGGTATCCTCCACAAAGTATAAAATTATTGTCTTCTTATATGAAATATTTTACCTGGATAAACACACAAAAATATCCTACATATTTCTATATTTGTAATATATCTACTAGATGTCAACCGTGTGGACAAAATGAAGTCGATATTTTTAGCAACCCGCTCTTTTTTCAAGACATAAAGAAAGATACAAGGCTTACTGTACAAAACATATATCAAGCATTACCAGATAGAACAACAGCGAGATTTTGCAATATGACAATTTGCTGTAGTGTTGTAATTTGTGTTCACCAATGACGTATCCCGATCTCCAAATATATGTATGTATAGTAAGGTTATAGATATGATACACTGTTATCGCTTTCACAGAGAATGACAGTTGACAGAAAATTTACCTCCGTTGTCGCGGGTCTGGTACGTTGTAAAAGTACCTGATGGAGCTTCCACATGGCACTATCAAAACTCATAAAGAAAGGACATTCCTACGGGGAATGGGACACATATACAATTGTACATTCTCTGTGAGGAAGGGCCTCCCTTGTGGTCTGTCAGGGATCAAATAAGACATTTCTGGGGAGGCAAATGAGCTTCACATGTGCCCGGCTTGTCAATAATATCAGGCTATAATAAGAGCAAAGTACATGTAGATCATCAATATAACATACAAATGTTGTCCCTTCGGACTTCTATTTGCGTCCTATCATGTATAAACCGTTATCGATATAGCTATTTGAATTGGCATTACCGCGCAGCGTGATTATGGGGGTATCGTAGAATGATAAAATACAAGCTTTACACAACGACTTCGATAACAAGTTGTGTACCATGTCTTCAACTTACAATATGTAAATAAATCGTCAAATACACCTTGTGTTTATAATCGTATAGATAAATCTACAAGGTAACAATTATATAATGCTTATATTAGTATAATATCACACTAAACAACACACTTTCTTATGCTTTCGATAAACATTGCATTTATAAAACTTGTGTATAAGCTTTTTAAATACGAACGATTAGTGGTTTTACGCAAATTTAACGTAAAAAACTGAGCAAGTTACATTATTCGTTCTACAGTGGTTTCACGTAAACTGAAGTGTTTGTTGATGTGAACATTCATGTTCTCTCATTGCTTGTAAACATGATCATGTCATACTTATATTGTAATTTGCTGCATTAGTATTCGCGGTGTCGAGGTATCCGTAAAATCCGCGATCATGTAAACACACTTAATTTTCATGTAATACTGTGTACAGTTGCTCCTCTGCTTTCTTTTAAATCACAGGTTCTTTTTAATGACTTCGGTATAAAAAACAACACCCGATGTTTGGAACTATGTACTAAACTAACGAATGGTGATTTTGTATACAGGTTTAAGTACTTCTTCATATTTAAGTACAGAAAATAAATTACCCAATATAATTCTTTTATCTATCAGATATTATAA
Organism: Mizuhopecten yessoensis; assembly: GCF_002113885.1. Taxonomy (NCBI): domain Eukaryota; kingdom Metazoa; phylum Mollusca; class Bivalvia; order Pectinida; family Pectinidae; genus Mizuhopecten; species Mizuhopecten yessoensis. The sequence continues at coordinate 365,661 of NW_018480025.1, read as the reverse complement.
AGAACACAACAAAATGCAAATCAATTAACATTCATATTATAAAAAGATAAATAAATTACATTCAACGGTAAACAAGCCTACGTTGACAAATTGCTCATATGTTCTGTATTGTCTGATTTTAAACTTACTTGATTATCCAGGTTTGTATTTGTCGAAATGATAAATAAACGTTCTTGTAGAAATGTTTTATGGTTACTTGGTAAAGATAAATTTTAAATCAGATTATGTATTGGTTCGTTAAAACCAGCGTTTACAGTTAAACCATATCTTAATTGGTAAAGAAATGCGCTTTCGCCTTGAATTATCAACGTTCGATGTTCAGACAGTCTTAACTGCCCATTACATGTCAAAAATGGTTTATTTCGCTGGCTATAAATAAAGACATGTGCGTGCAAACAAACGATTTAGCTGTAGAAGTTTAAACAATTTGGAACGAGAAATTGCAACTGGAGATTGTATTTGCTGGGAGACATATACAAACTGAAACAGAACGGAACATACAACGCCAATAAATCAAAGATCCTGGTTGCTTGATTTCACAATAATATAGGAAAATGACGAAAATGTATTTCAACGTTTTGAACTATCATCTTTTAATATCTTGTCTATTTTGTGGACAAGTCAATCCCTTTCTTTATTATTAAAATACTATATAGAACTGATATATTACCCCGTGACAGAGGTTTTATTCAATAAGAATACATTCATTAACTATATACCCGACATAATGAGGACACCACTGTTAACTGTACACATGGTGATTTTCGGGAGAGTGATATGTTCAAGATTTCGTAGTAACTAAATCTGCAAAATCAATATTTCAGCAACCATTTCTAGGGAAGTAAAACAGTAAACACAGTACACTCTTAATGCTGCGCATTCAACATAACTACGAGTTTCTTGTTAAGTGACACTATGTACTCTACAGTGTCAAATGTTTTTCCCTCATTAATTTAACAAAATCTCAAATGTTCACAGTTGTCTTACCCCTTAAACAGAAAATAGCGTTTTGGAAGAACAATATTTCAGAAGTAGATATTATTACAGTCAGCTTAAATCAATAATTTACTGATATGTTTCCATTAAAATAAAGATCAAATGTGACTCTAACTCTAGGTACAGGATACAACCGTTGATTGTCGCCCTTGAAGAAGGCCAGGAGGCCTAAATATTGGGACTAAGAGTGACACTTGTTGTATAATATTTATCTGTTTTCCCTTTGAAAATCATCTGTTGTTTCTTATGTTTCCATTTAACTTTACAAAAATACTTAGGCTCAATACAAATGTGTGACGATTTCTTGAAAGCAACAACATGATTAGGCATTAAATGAATTATGATCCTTGATTAGCTAATAAATCTACAACATTATACAGAAACAGACATTATACTTAAGCTGATATATATATATAAATAGTTTGCTGATATAGAAATCCAAACATAGAAAGTATTTACTGCATCATATGACCGTGTCGTCCATTTAGTACTCATCCGTGGTACTAAGTTCTAAATAATACAAAACTATATCTTAATGTGGTCTGAAATACACGTACACATATAGCGAAACGGAAAGTTGTCTATAAAACCCTTTATTACGTCACATATTACAGGACATACAATGTAAGAAATACACGAAGGCATACACACATAGGGATATATTAGCAGTGACATAGGACTAGTAGTTAGCGCCTGATAAGGCAGCTCCTGCGGATTCCTCAAAATTGTTTTGATTAATGTATATGCTAATTGTATTAGGAGGCATGGTAGTCTAGTGGCAGGACTCCGGGTTCGTGACCAAATAGTTGTGGGTTCGAGTCACGGTACGGCACTATGTTGTATCTTTGAGCAAGTTAATTTACCCCGCTTGTTCCAGTCCACTCAGCTGTACATGAGTACGTGGTTGGGCAGTACTAGATTTGTTGAATGATAGCTAGCTGTGAGCGCCGAAATGACAGCAACGGCTGTATGCTCCCCAGGGAGTTAAGCAAGATATTGGCTGGTTACAAAGGCCCTATAACCACGGATAATAATTTGTGAACTGCTTTGAGACGACCCTAGAACTAGGTTGTGATAAAGCGGTATATAAGAACCTCGAATTATTATTATTATTGATTGTACAAATTGTATATCTATGTATTTTAAAGCGCTTTAGAGTGGCTTATTCTAGCTAGATAGGGCGCTATATCAAATGTTTTATATTTGATTATGTATATTTTAATATCTTAATAACATATTCAAGAAAACCGCTTGAAATAGACAATCTATTGAAAATATTGGCAATCGCAATACAGAAAAGTAACAATATATATAAACATAGATATCCGTCATACAAATCAGTAAAATATATCACTGGCAATTCAAGCATTAAAAAGTGAATATAATCGATAATCACCACGACAAGCTATGAACAGATTTTCTGAAGTGTTTTAATTTAGCATTTGAAACTTGGAATGTTATGACATTGAAAGCCTAAACTCGATCAACATCTTAATATTTCCGTAGAACAGAATCAAATCTTTTTTCAGAAATCATTAAATATTGAATATGAATATATGAATCCAGTCAGCTTTACGTTACGTTATAAGAATGCGTAAACCATGTCGTTTGAAGTTTGAAACATATTTAAAGTATCAGACTGTTGGTGTAGATGTAACACCGATTTTGCTTCTTGATTTCACGTGATTTTTTTTTCTGAAAATATGTTTAATTTTGAATTATTGTTAAAACAGTTTTTATTTAATGTTCTTAGTTTTACAGAAAGCTCTTGGCTTGAAACAATCACAGAAATATTTTGTATTGTTGTTTACTTGTTGTTTACTTGTTGTTTACTTGTACTGTTTATACTCTGTTTATCATGTTATTTATTTTTTAATATTGTCAAACGTCATTTTTCTTGCTAAATTACCTTTTGTACGAACCTTTGGGCAATTATAGAAACACCTGATATCAACCAACATTCAATATTTCGGAACGTACAGTTCATTCTTTTTTTAATCGAGTTGTGCCATATTTAATCAAGTCGAATTACTTAAACGAATTTTTATTAATTGATATTAAATAAAATAAAGTTAGAATTTGTATAAAAACCAACTGATTTTGAGCAATAAGTTGGATAATATTATATCATTGTGATAATTCAGTACATGCAGATTCGGAAGATAAAACAAAAAAGGATAAAAAAGTAAACAATTGAAAAAAAAATAAAAAATGCATCGATGAAAAAAGTACATACTACTGTACAAAGAAATCAGCCTGACAAAATCCACTTTGCTCCACTGATAAGTCTTGAAAAGGGCTTGCTTAATGACATGAATAAAACAATTTCCAATGTTTATTTAAGCTGTCATCATATATTTCGTCATAGTGTTAACACACGGGAACAACATCTGGACTGAACGATGATACTACAAAACAAAACAAAAAATGCATTATAATTATACCAAAACAAACGAAAGATGTCATGCACTTTGACGTAATTGCGAGACGAAAGCATGGACTACGGGAGGGCGGGAGTTTCTTGCGTCATATGTGTCAACCGTCATGGTGTCTTCCGTCAAATCTGCGGATATGACAAAATCAAGTCATACATAGTAACGTGCCATACATCTTTTACGTTACGCCAATTTCCCATATGATTTTATGTTAATTAATTTTTGTAAAAAAGTTGTCCTGTCTTTGTTTTTTGAAGAGGAATGACACAGTTTCTAATGTCTAAAGTGATACAGAAATTGTAAATTGAAGAAAGAATGACAATGTACAATGTATTTCCAAACGTTTGAACTGGAAGAGGAATGACACACAGAATGGATGTACTGTGCTCGAAAAGTGTTTCCTAAGTTCCTGCAGTCATTTGTTATAAAACATAAATAAAATTCTAAATTTATATCGCTCCCTGTGTATTCATCAAAATTAATAATGGGTGTTCTATGGTTACAAAAGCTTATTATATACATATATAAGACAAAAAAAACAACATTTAAAGTCCTGGTGGTGGTTAAATATAAAAAAAAGAAAGAACAAGGGTTTCTTAGTACCTCCCTTGCCCCAAGGAGGTACTAAGAAACTCTTGTCATTTGTGTTTTTATATATAAGACATATATATAAATATATTATAAAATTACCATGCAGGGTGACATGGTGCATGATTGTAGAAGATATCTGCGCTAAAGTGGCTAAAATAGAGACGCTAGCAGGTGAGGTTTAACATCCTTCTCGAATTTGTCATGGGATTATGACTTTTTTGATAGCTAGATATTAACTATTTCACAAAATGTCTGCTATCTTCATGAAACACCTTTTTATGCATCATAGTGTGAGATGATTGAACACATAATAAGGGTTCTGTTTCCAAAGGCAATGATGATGACAGCAGGTAAAGGGTGTCAGGCTCCGTTATATTTAGAAGCTGTAGAGTGATGTGCTTGTATGCGTGCAACAAAATTTGTACTGTGATAGGTAGCAAATGAAAGAAGTATAGCACAGGTGTGATGTGCTCTCTTTCCTTCCCAGTTCCGTTTACACTGTGGTATACTTTTGGCTGTGATTACACTGTAGGGAATTGCTGTACTTGTGTCTATGTCATAATTGGATTCTTTGAAGACGATTTTTTTACTTTACAAAAATGAGTTGCATAATTAGTATGTAAGGTGACAATAGTTCGTAAAAATGAAGCTAAATATGAAAAGCCGAAATTCTGATTATATTTAAAAAAAATAAAATAATGAAAAAGGTTGTATATACAGAAAAAATCCAAATGACATTTTCTTTATTCTATACAGTGAAATATACATGGGGAAACCGGTTAAAATTTACGAATCATTCATATGCATATTAAGGATTTATATACATATATTGAAATAAACAAATACAACATTGGCAAATTTTAAAATTTTCAGATAATCTTTATTAATGGCTCCCTTTGACAGTGAATATTAGGATAAGAACATGGTCGGGCGTTATCCGTGGCAATATATGATAACGTTTAAGTGTAAAGCAGGAAGTCGTGAATCATTGCAGGTTATCGCGTAGAAATATTACACAGTGCTGTGTGTCATTACACCTATATCCTACAGCAAGATGCACTTAAAACAGATCCGATAATTACTCTTCAAAAATATAATGGTTTTAATCCCATGCCTATTTGTATTCTTTATTGAAACGGTATTTTATCACTAATATCTGGTAATCAATGTATTTGCGAAGACAATCGGGTGAATCTATGTATTTGTAAAGAATGAGCTCCAAAGTCACGTTAAAGCTGAACTCAATGTATTGGGGATTCATAAAGTAATTTGTAGCTATAGTTTTGTGTAGATAATATGTAGTATGCACGTAATATTACCGTCAAAAGGTTTTTATGTTTGGTTTGGTTTCATTTTGTCCTATCAACAACCAAGGTAATTTAAGGACGTGTCTCCATGTGTGTTGTGTATGTGTGCATGAGTGTATGAGTGTATGTGTGCTGGATACATGATATGTTGGTGTACTTGCCTCTTTGTGATGGCGCAGAACTGATGCCGACTCTATAGCATTTCGCAAAAATACCATGCCGAAAACACCCAGCACAGCATTCCGCCCAGTTACATTATACTGACAACGGGTAAATTAGTTTTGCCATTACCCTAAACGCTGAACTCTAAGCAGGGAGCAACAACTACTCTTCTTGTACGTCTTTTGTATGTCCCGGCTTAGGGACAGAACCCATTGCCTTCCTCACACGGGCGAACGTTAAACATTGAACGCACGAATCAGGAAATAACAACTACCGTTTTTAAGGGCGTTTGTATTTCCCGCGTTGGGTACAGAACACATTGCCTTCCTCATCCGGGCGAACGTTAAACATTGAAGGCGCGAATCAGGAAATAACAACTCCGAAAGATTGCAATTTATTTTGGTCGCTTGTGTGTCCCCAAGTAGATGTCAGAGCATGAGTGTGAATGGAGATGCCGATGTTGTTTTCATTATGATCAAATGCAAAACAAACAGAAATCCACAAAATTCGTTTTTCATAAAGTGGCATGAATCATTGTACTCTTTAAACAAAAAATCCCGCTAAAAGGCCAGTAAATCTATCTGGCTGTCGCGTTGGAGAATTTGCTATCCTCAAGAGCCATACACAAGCTTCTTGTTCTGAACATTCGATATCATAAATCTGACAGGAAGTCAAGACATAATCCCATTATTTACGCTTGTGTACTCTCCTAAAAATGTTATCTCTATTCAATATATCATAAAGTCAAGACATGTTTGCACTACCACCCGAGTTAAGCATTATCCAAACTCAAACGTAGCTCCATAGCGTATTACCACATTACGTCTGAGTCTGGAGACTTAGCTTAAATAGCTAAGCTATCCCATAATCTTTGGATTTATATCATCGCTGCCTTACTGTCGTGGTGGTTTGTGATACCGGAACCGAAATTGGACACTCCAATGTTACCCCAACGCTTAGCCACGACACATCAATCTTTCTACCGGAAGTTCTTGGGTAAAGTTGACAATACGCGCTTGTCATGAACACTTTCTCTCTTACATATGTTCTGTTAATCGCCTTTGTCAGTGTTGATTTTCTGTAGACACAAGACGTAGAGCTGTCAATGAATTGCGGAGCTGTTAATTTCCTCGCTGACATCTGGTAATGGACTTCTCTCTTCATTCCGCCTTAACAGACATTGATGATTCTGTTGGCTTCGGTTAGATTGCTGCCGCCTCGCGATGCTGATCTGTTGCTATGTCGCAACAACCCAAGCGGTGTACAAATGAAAGAAATCAGGACCACCTGACCAATTAGATTCGAAATTCAACCTCGTTTTAAAACAAATAAATAATAAACACTCGAAAATGGACGGAACGCAATTGGTTGGATTTTTTCTCGGAAAACATGTATTTACCAATACAGTTGAATGTGTAGAGGACAATGTAAGCGTAAAATGGGTTTTGTAAGACAAATTTGTAGCAAATAAATGACACGTACAAATGTTCTCTCCTTTGTTCAATTTGTTTTTTAAAGTTCGCGATTTAAGTTTGCTTTTCACTGATGCAGCAGTTAACAACTCTTATTTCCATCATCAACAGTGGGCATTGAAACACGTCCTAGTTGAGTTGTAGGCTGTGGTTTATCTGAAATGACCATGTACCGGGAACGAACACGACCATCGGCGTGGAAGGCCAATGAATTTGACACTGAGCTGTTATGTTGCCACAATTAATACTTTTGCTGTCATTGAAAAATGTGACGTTTGCACACAGGGTTTGCCAGCCAATTAAACAGCGCCGTGTCGTTGATATGTTTTTAAACATTTTGAAATCAAAAAAATATGGGATTATCATCAAGATGTTTGCTCTTTTAGAAAGAGCTGCTGAACGTATGCTACAATGTAACACGCCCCGTAGTAGTGTAAAACTTCATTACTCTAAATACCATGTAGTGTGGAACTGTATTACCCCTAAAACCACGCAGTGTGACTTCTCTTAGGTATAAACATAATTATTTCCATCCATTTGGTGGAATGTTTCTTACATCGGACACTACCTCACATCAATACGCTGGTAGGTGTCGCTTCAGTCGTATTTTTATTGCCAGACAATACTATCACACGTGTAACGTAGCCCACGCGCAAGACAGAATGGGAAATAATCGAGCTTCTAAGGTGGCTACGGGATAGAGTTTTGTCACGCGTAAGAGTGGAACATCCGGTCAAATGGTAATTACGACCCTGTTTTTCCTTCTACAGTTTTGTCCGAAAGGGGCTAACCAATTATTGTAATCATGGAACAGTACACATGCTCTATACGCGGAAATCAACGTTTTGATTTGTAAAATCTGTAATGCGGCTGTGTACTTGATTGTTTTCCCGGCACATTTTGACGGACCAGCATGCATTACATATATGCCATACAATGCATCTTGCCATTTTTATATAAATCAACGGGAAACTCCGAAACATATATCATGATAGAGATACTTTAGCGTTAATATCACAAAAAAAGATTGTTTGATGTTGACCTTAGTAACAATATATGATAAATAATCCATTTATAAATGCTAGGTGTGGAATTTAATTTTCGATTTTCCTCTCATAGAGGATTTCAAAGGATTTGTACAGTTTCGAGTGACCTTAGCTTGTCGTATATGGCTATCAATATAAGCGGTCACAAACATGTTTAAATCAGTCATGTGTGTAGTCAACAATAAACTGACCAGTCAATACCACGTGCCGAACACTAATGACGGACAACGGGGACCACGCGAAGGACATGGATCTGTGGACCGAAGCCGCTGTGACAGCGTACCCGCATCTGAGGAGCTAGCAGTCTGACCTTAAGGGCGTGACCTGGACGGGCCTAGGACATGAAAGGCAGACGCTAAACCACTTAACAACCAACCAACCAACAAACAAACGTACTTTAGTCAGTTACATTGGTGGTCATCACTTCTGAATAGACAATGTTTGCTACCACTGCTGTCCACTCCGTCCCACGATCTGGTCTGTCAGTTGCGTTGTCATCTCCATTAGACGGTTAGTAGTCACCACTTCTGGCCAGTCATACGTGCATATGTACAATGTAAAACTATTGGCCTGTTCGTCACACGTACACGACAGTTACGTGTGTAATCACCACTAACTGCTGAATATTCACTTTTGTCCTTACCACGACTTTCCATTATTTGATAGTGTGCCTTTTATGTCTGTACCACATTTATTGGGACAGTGAACAGGGCCAACTCGGGACTAACGACTCCTAATGGACGCCGGGTTTCTCGCCCAACTAAATATAACGTCAATCACGAGAAACGGATCCCTGCGACTACTCTGTAAATTGCCAATAAGTAGTCGCAGATGAAAATTTGATATAGGGAAAAAGAATCCGGAAAACAAATTAGTTGTCCGTCTGTTGAATCTACACAATAAAAGGCCCCAGAAGGCGCGACTTGTCCCCGAAGACCGATTTTGGAGCCGACATATGTATGTTTTAAGCGACCCAATGGGTGCGGTCACAAGGACCCAGCGATGCGCTTGGGAAAATCGTTTACACGTGCCGTTGTTAGAGTGGGATTCCTGGCAAAAATGTCGAGGAGTTTCTGGTTTTTTTTTAGTTGAGTAATGCTTAATTGGCAGTCTGTATACAAATCGAATTACACCGGTCTTGCAAGCATTATACTTTGTATCTAACCGATATTTCACGCAAATTATATAACAATTTTGTATAAGGTTTTTTTCTGAGCTGACAATGATGTATTGGAATGTGTAGGCCTACGTTTGTAAAACTATGAAAAAAAAATGCCTTGTTTAAAATCTGAAATTTAACTTTTTTAATCACACTCAACCACCATCGTTAAATCAGTCGACGGCTAAAAGCTACGATTTTGGAGTAAGCGCAATCATGTCTTTCCATGTATTATCTATTATCACTCGACCGAGGTCACATGTACATGGTATATCTTGTGTCACAAATTGTACTTCCTACGGTTTGGTTATCGCAAAAAAAAGCAATCCGTGTAAACCAAACGTTTTCCCACAAGACTGTGTTCCTAATACAAACCCGAGTGGATATAGCTTCTGTCTGACTATGATCTCATCCTCTGAGAATAGTCTCCAACAAAAGCATCCATCACTTTTTGTATAGAACTGTCGTATATTCAGTCTGCTTCATCTCAAGATGAAATGGAATTTTTATGAAGGACATTATATGTTTAGCTGCGAAACGTCTACCCAAGAGACAAATTAATACTATCGACATCTAGTCCACAAATTGGGAGTTCATTTCAACAATGAGGTTCGTACTTTTGGAAGGTATATTCCAATTGCGGAATCTGTTATAGCCTGTTTGTTAGGTCATACAAGGTCAAATATGTCACGAAGGTCACCACCAGGGGATATAACACCCTATCTCGGCAGCAAATTGACGAGATAGCTGCTGATATTGAGTGAACGCCACAGTAACATAGTTACCGGTCGCTAGTCTAGAGTCGCCCTCTCTGATCATGCGATCTGGATAAAAGGATTATTGGCGAGTATGAGACACAAATAAAATTTAAAAAAAAATAACACATTAACAAAAATTGATATTTTATGTGTAAGTTTCCGATCGCAAATGCGATTTCTGAGCGTATTCTGATAACATTATTTGAATTTAATGTGGTTCCCCGATTTGTTGAGTTAGTGAATAATGTTTCCATTCGATTTTCAACGCTCCTTGCTTGTTTATTTTGCATGCCAAGATGTCTTAGTAAAACATATAAGGCCACACCAGTTTAATTTGTAGGTCTTTAAGAGGTTAAACTGCCCTTGTAGGGAAACATGATTCCTTGTCTCCTTGTGTAATTGTGTTTCACTCGCGCCTCGTCATCGTGAAATATGATTAATCTCAGGGAACAAATAATCATGTTTCCTTAAAACAAAGACAATAGTTTAAGGCAATGGTTAAGACAATTAGATTGACACGCCTTCATTGTTGCCGTTTTAGTTTCTCGGAACTGGGTTGTGGTGTCTCTTGTCAAATTTTCTAGAGAGGCTCCGAATAAGGTAAATATGACCGGAGCAACTCGAATGCGTAAGGGCGACACGACGGTTTATTATCATGTGACCAATACAGTCCAATCAGACAAGCAGTTCTATTGATGAGGTATAATGGTATTGTCTTACCTGGCTGTTGTCATGGAAAGAATCACAGGCGAGCTAGTATACCAAATATCATTAAGTATACATCTATAAGTATGTCATATCTATCAGGTGATTTGTGGTATATATACCATTATACATCTTACTTAAACTAATATTTCCTTCCTATCATATATTTCTCAGTCTAAGATGGAGTGGTACCCCCGGTCAAATTTGCGTTTCTTTCCGTCAGACGTATATTGTGTTGAACACTTTTTGTTTCTCTTTATCAGATTTGTGTTATCTGAGACGCTCTTCTGGACCTCTCTGTCATACTTGTGTTACCTGTGACGCGTTGTCTGAGACGCTTATGTGTTCCTCTGCGGCAGACTCGGGTTGTCTGAGACGTACTGTCTGAGACGCCTGTGTGTTCCTCTGTTCCCGACTCGTTGTTTTGACAAAGAGGACCGCTCTAAACACCATATCACAGGAGACATAATTTAATAAATATATCTGACAAGTTATAGATCTCCCACGATAGAGGCACACAACAGATGGTATCAAATCACGTTAAATGTATCGGAAAGGATATGTCCGTTTTATATTGATGGCAAGAATTTGTTTAAGGAGCGTACATCATTTGGTTTTGACAATCTCTAAAAAATATCTATTGTCAATAATGGAAATGTCAATTTCAATTCGTTTTAAAACACCAGACACAAGATTCGTTTGATGGAAACACAGAAGTGATACTAATAACTCACAGTTTATGTTATATTTGCTGGAACGTATATACGACTCATAGTTACTATGTGTGACTCGAGTTATGAGTTTTTGCTGTAAGGTAATTCTTTTACACTGTACTGTAATTGACAGTTAAACTATTGGTTTGAGGGACATAGCAAGTTTCTGGTTCCCCAGTACCAGGTCTATTTCCCGAAGCGAATCTATTTCCGTGAAACGTTAGTCTGCGGGAGTGTTTTAGTTCTCCGATTTACACACGTTTGGCAGAGGGCTAACTCCCTGAATAGTAAAGTAAATGATGGAGTGGAGCTTTAATCATACTCACGAATGACTTTTATTTGGATTGAATTAACTTAAATTTATACAAAATTTGCTCAATTGTAGTGTGATTTCAAAAAAACACAAAAACATTCTAATTGAAATCAAATTTGAAAATTTCTTTCTATTTACAATTTATTCAAAGAATATCGCCCAAACGTCAAATCCTCTACTTTATTTCATTTAAGCATTGAACTGCTTTCGTATGATATTTATGATCTATTTGAATGACACAGCTTTGCAAGCAAACAACATAATGCACGCTAGCGCATTATGAGTTGTTTGCTTGCAAAGCTGTGTTATTCAAATAGATCATAAATACCATACAAAAACAGTTCAATGCTTATATTTACGTTTTCTCTGCCTCTTATGTTATTTTTTAACTTATAATTTATATTTAAAATTAAAAATGCCCGCCTTATCGACAGTCCACACAATTTCGTTCAATAGTTTAAACAGCGTATTGTCGCGTGCTGATTGGCAAACAAAGTAGTACTTTGAATTTTTAACAAACACTTCAATTTTATTCCACAATTCAGTATCAATATAATTGCGTATGATATGTCTATAGGGTGATTCAAGTTTATCAATAGAACTCTGAGCTGAAAGTTAGATTTAAAATTGTTTCGATTTTTCCCCGGAACAAATTTCGCGCATTGACAAATACAGTGAACACCGTAAATCCGACCTTACCCTCCACGAGGGAGTTATTTTTGGAAGTTAATTCGAACTTTTCTCTTTGCTCATTTTGTGAAGAATCCAGGCGTGAATTTATTTGTTGATTGTATGGGAACCTGACAACAGTCGGTAGATTCTAAAACAGCCTCGTTATTTGACATGTCGTCAGAAATCAGGAACCGTGGATGCGAGACGCGTGAAACTGACAGCGTTTGAAGTAAGTGATCTTGCGACGGAGCACAGGTTCGTTACAAAATGTCTGAAATGTTTATGTGTGCTGTGACTCATATCAGTAGGTCTGTAACATATGTGTCAGTACATGTAGGTCTATATGATATGTGTATTTCAGACATTTGTAACGAACCCCTGTTGATCAGTGCAGTGTACCAGACGATATTTCTGATGAATTGCATGAGCGTAAAAATGGTTTCCATTGCCGGCATTGGTGATTTCAATCGATGTGCATTTTGTACGATATATGCAGACCTTGGTATTGATTTCGTTGTAATAAAAGTGTTTTTATTTTTTATTTTTTTATTTTGCACATAAATTTACAATGACATTGTCAAATCTCACAATGCCCAGCGATATTTCAGCAGACGTCATGTTATTTATATTGGATAAATCTGCCAAGAATCGTGTCTCGTGATGCATGGTAATTAAAGTCCCATCAACGACACAGCTTTCAAAGAGGCTATATAGTGACAATGCCATGCAAATGTAAATATAAAGTATTGCATACAACCAGTTAATGAAGCATACAGTTCAATACAAGGTCAATTGAAACAAAAGTAAATTACTTGAGTTTTAGCGCCACGTTACAGTATGGTAGTGACTTCATTATTACATCATGGGCATCAACATTTCGGGAAGCAAACTGTTTTTTTTTATTAAATGTACATGTATCTTATACAAACAATATCACATATATGTGTTCATTTGACTCAGGTTCAGATTGCACCAATGCATTCCGCATATGCATATCTTTCACGAGGGCTGTATTTTTTGTTTATCAACGTCCTACAAGAGCAAGGGTCACATGAGGAAGGGTACCTAGGGCGACACCGCCTTGAACAGGAAGTGGGTAGAAAAGATAAAATGGCAAGAAAGATAGGAAACGTCAAACATTCCAAGTATTGCTAGGGGGGCAGCAGACCAGTTATGGTCTCGTTAATCTCCTCTTCGTAGAAGACACAGAAGTAAACCCTCGATTCTGCAGAGGCCCTACATTGGTCGCCTTTTACTTCACATGCAGTGGGATAAATCAGGTCTTATATTGATTCTTTAATGTCCCCTTAATAGAAGACAAGGGTGAAACCATCCCCGAGTGTGCAGGGGGCCCCACATTGGTCGCCTCTTGCGATCATGCCGTGGGATACAGCAGGTGTATTCTTTCTTGAGCCTCCACAGGTTACGATGGTTTTAAAACGAGCCCTCGTGCAATCTGAGACGTCATGTGAACACGTGTGCATGTTGATTGGTATTGCCGATAATGTCATACGTTCATTTTTACTGGTCGTAAATAATGATACTTATACATGTACAAGATGAACGGAACACAACAAGGTGATTGCACCTTTGAGATACTGTAAAAGTTTAAGTATAACAAAGATGTATTACACCGCATCACACAGCTGTGGTGTCCTTCTTTAACTCCTCGATGATGCTTGTGACCAAAAAAAGGAAATTCAAAAATATCTGAACCACTGTTGAAACTGAGGGGCAGATGCGGAAATGCCTTAAGGAGGTTCCATCCTTTCTTAAATAACCAGCAAAATTGGTTGAATACGACAAGAAAAACACGTGTATTAGGAAGATTGGTACATCTTTTATTTAGAACTTTAGAGGAAAACTGGTTAATTTCAAAGTAGATGATCCGTAAAGTGTGTAGGTTATTTATCGTTCCACAACTCAAAAGCGATAACTGTGGCCATCAAGGTTACGGTAAACCTCGGGGCCTAAATCAAAATACATTTGTATAAACGATTTACATTAGATTTGTTTGTATCATCCCGGGATGACTAAACAATACATTTTATGTGATGAAGTTTGACTGTGTAACGTGTTGTTGACTCTTCACAGGGTATTCAATAGTCCGAATTATTCTGACGTTTTATCGACTTTTTTCATATCGGTCTGTCGTCGATTAACGTCAGAACTCCGGCCCTCTATAAGATGCGGGAAATATGCGACCCGTGCCCGGAGCGCACTTCAAACTGATATTTTAGAAACAAATGGTCACTTTAACACACATGTCGCACATGGATCGAAAGATCTATTCTTTATGCACAAGATGAACATAAATTACATGCCTCAAACAACCAATACAATCACTAAAAACATATATTTTCAAATTACTCTGTTTTATTCTAGTTTTTTGATAACCCCGCCTTCTAATGCCACGTGACTAAAATCTCGCCGGCCTACGTCATAACGTTGGGATATACCTTCGGTAACGCGAGATCTCGTCAAGTCATGTGACATTGCTCATGGCCTAATTTCCTTTAAAAAACATGGGTTGGTATAGAAAACGTTGGTATAGAAAACGTTGGAAAATACTTTTCGTAATGATCTTTGAAACATGTCATTGATACCACTTAGTACATAAAGAATAGATATTTCGATCCATGTGCGACATGTGTGTGAAAGTGACGATTTGTTTCTAAAATATCAGTTTGAAGTGCGCTCCGGGCACGGGTCGCATATTTCCCGCATATTATAGAGGGCCGGAGTTCTGACATAAATCGACGACAGACCGATATGAAAAAAGTCGATAAAACGTCAGAATAATTCGGACTATGTATTCAACAACAAAGTGATTCGATGAGAAGACAGGGATAGGTAGTCACAGAGTGTATGGTGAACGTTTTCGCGATTGTTTTGTTCCTGTATTAGTCTCAAAACATAGAAGGAAGACGTATCTCATCCATCACGGTTACAAGTAATATAACTCCTTTATCAAAGCTATTAACCTTGACGTGAAAACATTACACACTGCGTGACCTTTGTTTGATGGAGGAGATTGGACGTCACTGGCGGTACTTAAAAGGAACATTGTCATTGTTCTTTAAATTGAGTCGCTGCTTTATAGCCGGATTTATATCAAAACAGATAATTAGCGGCAAACAAAATGTAAATCCCAAGAAAGAATAACCTCGTGCTTCAAGAGAAGAGTGTTTTTTTTTCTCGTCGTGTAAGCTATTGTGAGTACACCTTCTTATGCATAGTACATGTAACTTTTAATACATGCATGTACCCATTTGTAGGTAGACTGGTACAAGTAAACGATCATGTTTATTCTTTAGTAAAACAACAGACACTGTTTCTTTTGCGAGACTCGAAACCTGACCAATTGATTAATAGTAGCACATTATGGTCGGAAGCTATGCTACTTTTGATACTATTTCTCAGTAATGTGCGTAAAATTTCATAAATTCATGGTACACATATACACATATAACGCCAAAACCTTGTGATACGTTTTATTTGTCCCTTTAAAATATACGATTGATATTTGTTCCAAAGAGATTGTTTACCATGGCAACAAAGGGTCGTAACCTTGAGTTTGATTTCTCTATGGAAACACGTGCTGACTGTAAGCATCACTGAGAGGCTTGGTAATACAACGTTTTGAGATGATTTTATATAGCGCCATCGTCTACCACATACGTCAATGACAAGCCCCATTGTCTACCGGACAACAAACACCGGAGCCAATCTTTAAAAAAAAAAACATTCGCTCGATAAAATGTTGGTTAGAATGCTTTAAGGCATGATTGTAACTGCAGATTTTATATTTTATATACATTGTATATATATATTGTCATGAAAAATTACGTATTGCAGACATCTATGATTTGAAATTGGACAGTCACTGATGTGATCATTTACGTCATATCTGAGGTTTAAGCATTGGTATTAAACCAATTACTATAAAATATTTATATTTGTGCTGCAGTGCCTCTAGATAACAGTACCAACTCAAAATGTTTGCATGATTCAATAAAAGCAAGTGTGTAGTAATATTAACAGTACTACATGTACCGTTACATGACCTCTGTTTGGTAGAACAGATTGGGGTCTGGTGGCGCAGTGGATAGTGTATTAGCCGTTTACCAAGGCGGTTGGGGTTCGATTTCCCGATCGGACGTAATTGGTATGGGTTCACCTGCCCGACCAATTCGGCTTTCTCCGGTCACTCCGGTGTCCTCCTACATCAAGAAGTCCCGCGCGTTAACAACTTAACATCAGGGTCAAATATAGTGGTTAATATAAGTTAAAATAGTTTGTTTCATAATTGTTTTAAAATAAATACTATTCATATATTACAGATTGTTTTATTATGGCGTCATATAGCGCGTGTCAGCTGTCTTTTCCTACCCCATGTGAGATTAATAGAATCCATCCCTGAAACCCAAGGGATAAAATATTGAGAAGGAGACCCGATGCTATCTTTTCCCTAGCAACAACGGGATCACCCAGTGAAGCATGTGAGAACGTTTTATTCCAGACAATTATGTTTGCCTTGGGATTTGATATCATTGTTCAATTTCTTTTAATTTGAGTCTTTCAGCTTATCTGTATCACTCAATTCAAATCATCTACAGTGCAGACTTTTATACTAACTCCGACACTTTAAATGGCGACAAAATACATACCGCAGAGCGCCAGACTTTCTATTTTTAGTAAATTGTAAGTACTTACTAGCTACATTTTGTAGGTGTATTACTTTTTTGTATTATTTTAGTCTACACCCTGATGCTGGTAGCCGCGGAGTTCTAAAATTGACAAACAAATGTCCTCACTCGCTGTTTGTGAGGTCTTCTGGTCCCGTTATTTAAAAACATTATTTCTTCACATTGATTTCAAGACTTGCTGATGGTGCAATAGACCACAGTGACGAATAGACAAAACATCGTTGGGGTTGGCTGCTTTTGGGAAGTCATTTGCAACCAAAACAAAGACTGCGGTCATAGTTTCTCGATATCGTCAAGCCAATATTAAACTTTGACCTTCTATAGCACCTGGAAAAAAACAAATCAAAAGAGAACAAAAATAAAGATAGATGTAAAATAACAGGAAATGCTGAAGAGATAACAAACGGATAATGGATTTGTTTTTGATTATTATTTTCAACAGTCTATTGATATTTAAAGTCAATTTGGGCCAACCGACGGTAGATCCCATGGACAGAAAGATGTACGGAAAAGAGCAGACGCGCGCATGGATGTCCGAACGGACGAACGGAGGAGACAGTACTGAAAAATCCGACAGTATACGGAAAGTGTATCGAATAAATGGACAAACACAGATAGACAGGATCACTTTAGATAAGATCTAAGGTCAGACGGACGTACGATGCAGACGGAGGAGCCGACATGAGAAAGAATACTGGCAATATGAAACAAAACATTTTACACCTTATAGCACATATTTGATATTAAAATCTGCTGAAATCAAAAAGATAAAGTGTTGCATTCTGCAGCCAAAAACAATGATGATAGCAGGGTTTCGAGATGTTACCAACTTGAATCATTCAAAATCAATACCACTGTTGACATCTGTTTGTTATTGTCAGAGCGAACGCTATCTTGATTTGGAATCGTCTGCGCAATACAATCGGGATCGTCTGCCTTCGAGAAGCATAGAGAGCGGTGATCAAGTTGACAGTCAGCATTTTAAGGAGACTTAACTTTCTAAAAGATTGCGGACTTTTTCTGAACTCAGACAGCCTCTTATAATTTCCAGGAACTATCGGTTTGATCGTATGCCAATTCATTGATTAAAGAAAATAATAAAATTAAACGAAAACATCTAAACAAAGTTATTTTTCATATGTCCGCAGACGATTAATCTCGTAAAGAGCGAGATCTGTTCGCAAAACAAAGTTAGACAGTCATTCGTTATCCATCACAGATTATTCGGAAAAAATATTTTTCTGATCGTCCTTTCCCAAGAAAGGTAAAATTAGGAAGTTACTTGTTACATCTTTTTCGAATAACAAATGAATGTCTAACTTAAAATTGCTCTGTTTATTTAAATAAAATAGGTTATATATACAAAACAAAATATAAAAAAAATCTTTCACCATGAAGTTTTTTGTGATTTAATTATTTAATGAATTCTTCAATGAAACTTTTACAAACAATATCTTGCGTAACAACGCTCACCAAATCATAAAAAACACCACAAATAGATCTAATAGAAATCTAATTTGAAAAACGAACTCCATCTACCTCTATTAAAATACGTATTGCCGTCTGTACTATAACCTTGTTTACCCTATTCGGTTGCCGATCTATCTTTAGCATGGACAGGTAACTCTGATAGAGGAGATTTGGCTTACTTTGAAAATTACATCTAGACGACTTCTTCTCAGTAACTAAAAATAAACACGTCTTTAATTCGATCGAAATAAGACTTTCAAGATTGTCTTCAGAACACCCTGATGAGCTGAGATAAGGATTGAAAGAGTAACTATTTGGAATATTTTCCAATTATCACCTCTTAAGCAAAACGACAACGCCTATACATTTAAACGTCCTCACAGGGTCTGTGTATTGACGATGTATTGTGACAGTTTCTGGTAAACTGTGCTCCAATGACGTCATACTAGTACATAAAATCCCTGGCGACGTGTTGGTTTACCCAATCGAAAATCTCTTTCTAAAGAACAAACACTTAAGTATAGCTTTGCAATTCAAAGTGTTGGTACTCTGTGTTCGAAACGTGAATCTTAAAGTGTAATTTACTGATTTACGAAACTAAAGAAAATTTGTAAACCTACATTGTCTTGCTTTGAAAGTTCAAAATTCGTTTTTGCTGCTGACAATTTTTTTTCCAAACGAGCAAATATGGTGGCTCCGAGTACACTAAAAACACCAGGAAAAATGACAAAGATATACTATGTCAATAACGTTTGCATTTTCAGTGAGGAAAGTGTACCCAAACTGTGGCATTAGATAGTTAGGAATAACTGCAAATATTTTTCCCAAGCATAACTCCAGACCGTTTTTTCTATCTTATATCTGTTATTTTTGAAGTCCGTCATTGAACACATCGGTTAGTGAGGGGCATCAGTGTTGCTAGCGATCGGGGAGCGGAGGGGAAGGGTATAATGTCACACATTGCTTCAAAGAACATGTATATTGGAAGCTAGGATGAAACAGTTTAAAGTTGTTGACCAGATGAAGCATAAATAAAATGAGTGAAGCTATATACCGCTAAAAGGTAACCAATAATAGTCAACACCATCAAACACAATAAAAACAGAACTGTTCCGATGTAATAACAAATTGTGGAAAACGTTGAAGATGTGAAAACAGCGTTATATCAAAACCATTTTCATGAATCTCGATAGACGGAGGGGACCGCAATGCATTCTGGGAATGATCGACAGACAACAGCAACGTGTAATCTCAGTTTACGGCAAATGCAGCTAATCTCACAACTAGTTGACGTTGTTTAAACCTGAGTCTAGTTCAATGTGTTATTTGGTGAAAAGAGATAACAAACGGGTCCACTGGGTGTACATGTAATTTACGTTACAGAATCTCAGCCATCGATTTGAGAATAATAGTGTACAGAGAAAATTTAGTATGTCAGTGAGTCCTGGGGAGAAAAGAAAAGAAAATGGGATTATATTCTGGCGCGTCAGGAGTGAACCTAGTTAAGTACCGTCCTTGGTACTTGACACATATACCTGTCGCTAGGGAAGCACGTGATGTACGGGATGAAGTTGTTTAAAAGCTTATAAAGGGTACTTAATATGCCTTAACGGGGTAATCGCCATTTATTTACCTTAGTGTAGCTGCAATATCTGTGTTATACCAGACCATCACGAAATGTGTGATACATATATCCGTTTGCTCTCGTGCCAAGTTGATTTTACCCGCCTGGCCATATAAGGTAGTTTTAGTTGACAGTTCTTCTGGGATCCGGCGGAAGTGAGGTTAATTTACTACACAGAGAATTGGATCGCCATCAATAGCACCGGAAATAACATATCTAAAATAAATCGTCCATCATCTAGAACATACGGAAGTGGAATGGCTATAGAAACGTTACCCATCGGTGCAATTGCACGTACACCAGACACTCATAGTGTAGATTTGTATTAAAGTTGCTGCTCATAAACATGCTAATGTATTTGTTTTATAGCGAACATCCCGTTTTTATCATTACGTGGCATTGGAAGAAGAAAGTAGAATGGTATATCCGCCATGACTCTCCCTACTGATCACGGTTGGGTATACGAGAGGTCATTATTAGCGAGTAGTGATAACCTTGACATTTTTGCCATTACTTCAGCAGACGCGAGGGAATTGTGATGACCTTGACCTTTGATCATTTTTTCAACAAAGCGGAAGTCTTAGTATTTGATAGACCTTGTTCTCTAAAAAAAACCAGTATTATACATGCGATAGAAATATGTCAACAGGGTTCGTTCATTGTAAGTGCGAAATGGTCATATCATAATTGACCTTTAGGACCGTTAATGAAAGTATTCTTTTCATATCTATAGGAAGTAGTAGCTATTGTGAGTCACCAAAATTGACAAGCTACAAAGAGATATATCCGCCGCAGCAGTGCCATATCGCGACTGTCTAGCTGTAGTAGTCCCGGGTGTGAAATGACTGATGTCGGAGCCTCCTCTCGGACAGATTTGTGTTAATGGAACATTGTCAAACTGGGTGACAAGTGTGTTTGTTAGGGCAATATGCTATGTAAACGTATTCATCGACATCACAAACAAATCAGATGATCAACGCCCGGAATTGGATTTGGTCGAGTCAGTTATTGGGAAATGGTTCATTACCCCAATGTCATAAAACGCCAATTGTATGTAATCTGTCATTGTAAGCAACGACCGATATGTTGATTCACAGCTTCAGTAATAGAGTGACCTCCGCACACCTCAGCAACGACCGAGTTGTGTATTCAGCTTTAATATAGTAGTGACCTCCGCAAATCTCAGCCGCGTAGACTCCTATTTGTCTGGTCATTTGGAAGAATGATATACGATTTTATTTGAAATAAAATACGGTACATTGTCAAGAAAATTATTGTGTATTGAGAACTATGATATTGTATTAACTAATGATGTGTTATTAAATGCTATCTTGCTTCCTTCATTCCGGCAGGAAATCCTATTCTATATTGAGTCTTCATTTGAAAGCCATTACAAATTCCTTATTTGCCATTTTCCTGAATTTTAATTACAGGAAACTATAATACATTCCACAAACAAATCCCAAACACAACTGCCCAATTACATTTCTCATTTTCAAAACGTGAACACCAAATTGTACTAAATGAGTACAATATCGAAGTACATTTCAGTCGAGCCTCATTTAGACTTCGACAATCCACGATGGCTAAAATAAAACGCCCGACTTCAATTACTGTAAGGTTAGGTCTCTTGTGTGTGCAAATTCCATCGTCTAAGGTGAAGGTCATATCTGGTGTTTAATTTTTAATTTTCAGAATTGTCTTGGGAGAATAACATAATATTCCTGAAACATCGCTCATTTTTTAATTTTTTCATGATCGCATTATTACGGCATTATTTTTAGAAATCTGCGCAAAATCCGTGTTATTATCGTCTATGGGTGAGTTCATATAGAGTTACTACGTATACAAAACTGTAAAATTGGCACATACTCGAAGGAACGAAGTAATATTTCTAATGAAAAGTATCATTTGTTATTGAATGTCTTTAGGATTTTTATTGAAACAATCACTTATCCTCATATTTATGTTACCATCATCGTCCTTTTCTTTGTGTTGTGTTCGGTCGAAAGCAAAAAATGATTAAATCAATTTTTCTTGAATTACAATTAACTAATATTGACGTTTTCTATCCTTCTGCTCCCTTCATTTCGGTCTTATTAATAAGGATGTTCTCACTTTAATTTTTTCAATTTTCGTAACATCATTTCTGGAGATGGAGACTTAAACCTGTTATATGTATAGTATGAGTGTGCTCCTAAACCCTGTAACCTTTAAATACATCTTGTGTTCTCGAAACTATATATCTGATTTATACGTCACTGTAGTTTAATGTATTGTTTTCGGGAGCTTTCATCTTAAATCGCCAAATGATAACAACCTTGATTTTCTTCGTGTAACAATGGTCTGCCGAAGTCCCCAGATTTTAATTGCTTTGAAGTCAAGCATTCAACAACTTGACATTCCATTACCGCTGTTGCCCTTTTTTCTGTGACGACTTCATAAATATGTTTAAGGATGAATCTTGCTTTGGTCGATTTCATGGGGTGATGAATAGAGTTGGTCTTGAAACAAAATTAATGAATTCAATTTATCACCCCATCAAAACGACCAAAGCAAGATTCAATCCTGAAATGAAATGTCCGTATATGGATGTTTGACTGAAATGTCACGCCTTGTTTTATTGTTTTATTTCATTTCTACATTCTGATTTCAAACTGTTTTCAACGCTAAAGTTAAAACTCATTGACCTGTAGTAGGTATGTGAAGGTCCGTGAACCATATTCAAATGATCCGAGTTGACCCTCAGAAAATATGATTCACGTAAGGAAACAAACTTTCATGTTTCCTTACTACCTGGATAATAAACTACAGTATGGCACATTACCATCTATCGCATCAACTGCTATTTTTTCAGTGTTTCTGATTGGTTTTAACACATCACATGACCGGGAAACAAAACATCGAATCTTCCGGCCGCACTTTTACCTTTACTCTGCATTTCTACATACACATATGTCTCGAAGCAGTTTGGATTTTTATTCTTCTGACATTTTAGTATCACTAATGAGTTGACTGTAACCTTGTAGCTGGCATTAGTTTAGTGAACATAAAATACAAGTTGAAGAGTAAATAACCTGTTATATCAAGATAATCGCTAACGTTACACAGCGTTTTATAGTCACTTTATCCTCCCGCCGTATTTCAGCATATGTTTTGAAACCATTTAAACCTTGGGTTTTATTTCGTTGACTTTAACTACCTCCAATGGCTCCGTAATGGAGAACATGGCCATATCATACAAAAAAACAATCTGCATCGACATAACAAATGTTAAAAGAGATATTTCCATCTTTGTATTCCTATTAACTGTTGTGGAGCTCACCTGATGTGCAGGAAGTGTCATCGCACGTTTTAAGAATTTAGATCACCATTTGGCAAAAGGGCGGTTGTGATTTAAGGGTTGGCAGTTTACTGAAATCTAAAACAAAAAGGAATCCCGTCTACATTGTAACTTTCCAACTGCAAAACACAAATAACAATTCTGATCGGCGTCCAATTCGTTCGGTCCTCCTTGCCAGAGCTGATAAAGCAAGTAGCAGTGATCCGATATCGGACGTCAGGTTAGCCTTTAGGTTTTGTAGAATAATGGAGGTTACATCGTCTTCACTTCGATCGAACACACAACTCGTTACAGACATTGTTATAACAAAAGGGACCGCGGCGGCCTGTGTGGTTAGCACGTCTGACCGTCTGTAATCACTTCCCGTCCTATGTAGGGCGTTGGTTTTTCTCCGGGCGCACTATGGTGTTTCTCCACCCCTAAAACATGACTCGTCCTTAAATGACTATAGCTGGTTAAAGGACGTAAAGCACAAACAAACATGTATAACGAAAAAAATTAAGTACGAATCATACGATTCTATTAAAACACCCTCAAGAGTTTGGTCTGTATGACTGTCCTATTGTCCGTTATGCGTAGTTGTATTTAGTAGGAGTTGGTTTATTTCTGTCATATAATCCACGGAGAGAATAATCCTGTATGTGTAATGGTGGTCGTATGTTAGGAGTGGATTGGTATGTCTGACGTTTTAGTCACAGTGGTAATTAAAGTGTATGTGAGATGGTACATGTAGTCGTGTTTTAAGATTGATACAATGTACATGCAAGTGTCCAGTCGTCCAGTGGGGTGACATGTCGACCTGAAATCCATAGTGTAACGAAATGTAATTGTGTCTACACGATCATCCTTTTAAAGCAACATTCCAGTATTTACATTATCCATCGAAATCCTCAAACTCCATTAAAATGCTAAATATGGTTTACGCTGTCATCGCTGATGTTTCATCAATACAAAAATAAGAAGTGTCATGGTTATTTTTTTAACTTCAGAAACAGTTTTGAATTTGTTAATATTGAAAAAAATGTCTTTGAATTAACATAGATCATTTTGCCTTTGCATTGTATTTTATCAGTGATATTTTCAGTGTCAATTTTTATGAAAATATACAAAAGGAAACAATTTCGTTAAACTGAGTTAAGCTTACTAGGCTTTGAGCAATTCGCAATTCGGTTGAATGAAGATAAATTGGGTAACACACTTCAATTATGATTATTCGACTCCGATCCAGTTCTGATCAGCATATTGTTTTAATCTTGTGTTCCTAGGTTTTTTTATTGATTTATATATTACATGTTATCAAAATTTCTGATTAATCCTACAAGCAAGAGCCCTCCATATTACTCAGCTTGGTGTAGGTTCGGGAAAATAATGGACCTGCGGTACCGACTTTATGTCGTAAAGGCTGACTAATATGGAGCTTTTTACAGATTTGTTTTTCTTCTGTGTCCTCTGCTTAAGGGAACATTTGATAAACCAAGAATACACTAGTTGTATCCTAATACATATGCATAGTAAAAGACGACTTGTGTGGGCCCCCCTGCAGAATCTGGTATTTTCTCAAGTGACTTCGTCTTAAGTTTAATTAAGTTAAGTTAAGTTTATTACCGCTACAGGATCATTTAAGATCATCTACACCGGACTCAAATATACAATAATAACCATACAATAAATAAATGAATTGTAAATACAGTTCCAAATTTTATAGAATTTCGGACTTGGTGCCGAAAGCACTTATTCTGTGAGATTGTTCTATATTTTGACTTCGCGCAGACCAAACAAGTTTTTTCTGATGTCTAGTTTACAATGCTGTGGAAATAGCCTTTTCGAATGTCCTCTTGTCCCCTGTCTTTGAACCTTGTCCCCTGTCTTTGGACCTTGTCGTTCCAGCGTTTAAGAAAATCCACTGCCTTGCTGTCGCAGATATCGCTCGTATTTTAAAAACTTCGATCATATCTACCCTGACCCTTCTGAAGGCCAGTGCTGGTTATTCAAGCCTTTTAAGTCTATCTGAATAGGAAATTTTCTTAAATCCAGGTAACTGTTTAGTTGCCCTCCGTTGTACAGCCTCAATCATATCAATATGTTAAATTTTATACGCGTGCCATGCAGTATTTGCGTACTCAAGATGGACTCAAACTAGTGTCTTATACAGTAACGGAAAGTTGTATTCATGAAGAAAATGAAAGGTTTGCCTTATTAATACGAACATAGATATCTTTCCCCTTTACGTTAAGCCATATGTACTTTAGATTTGTATCATTCGTCAAAAAGGTTCTTTGATTCTAAAGTACATGCATCAAAATACAAATGGTGGTAAAAGATGTGAGCTTTAGTTTGACACAAACACGTATGTACTGTTTTAAAGACGAAGTTTGTATGACTTGAGGAGTGTCGAACGACAATTCAAACCACGCGGCACTGGATAACTGTCGGCGAAAGACACAAGAAACGAGTACTCTGTTCATTATACCGCTAAGGGTCATTTCGACAGAACATGTTGACACAGTTAGGATATCTTCACCATTTTTATACATGTACACTGAGGTCCTTGATTGCCAGATTTTTGTCGGTTAAGACATATCTCAGAGAACTTTTTAGCTAACACTGTCTATTCATGTTCGGTGAGTGCATGTTTAATACGATTGATGAATCAAACGTGGATTCCCTGTTCGTTGATGAATCATGAGCGACGAAAGAACTACTCGGAGAATCCGGGGCTATAGTGGGGGTATATGCCTTCTTTCCGATAACAAGAAAAGTCAAATTCTGTTTTAATGGCGACAACTACCAGTGGAGGTGTCGAATTAAACGACAAAAACATGTTATTGAACGCAATCACTATCTAAATCAGGTGACATATGAGGTAAATCATTCGTCATACTCAAACAAACGTTGGTGAAAAATGGCCCGAAATGACGATATTCCATACACGGATTGTTTACTCAACCAACTGAGGTCGGAGTCGGTGATAAGCTGGTGTTTCCCCATGTACACTGTAGTTATCTTCTCCTTTGTATTCAGATTGGAGCAGGTAACGACACACCTGTTAGATTGAGCATTTAAACTTCCAGTTACATTTCAGTTACGTACAATTGCATATTGTCAATGTTTCCCACAGAAACATGCATGAAAATTAACAAATATGATTCAAAACCGACAATTTTTTTTTTAAATGTTCGATCTTCTTCATTGTTCTCTATAACTTCTAGCAAGTCGTTAAAGTTTGACAAAATCTTATAGTAAAGTTCACAGTTACATTAAATCTATCATTATCGACAATGAGGATTATCTCGTCAGTCATTTAAAATCCACTTGTCATATGGGATTAGATGTAAGGATCAAAGTGATGGCAGGAAATCGATGTAGACTTAGGTTAAATTAGTTTATGTATAATAAATTATCACTAGAAAATACGAAGAAAAGAAATACCTATTTTATAATTTTGTTTGTCGATTCCGAAAGTGAAACAAAGTGACTATTCAAATTTTGACCCTTACGGCGAGTCAGTTAATAAAATGTACATTCGTGTACATGTTCATCTTCATCAGGAACAACTACTGTTGTACCTTGTCACACTAATTCAAAAAACCTCTCACCAGTGTTCGTGCCTCCGCTTCCAGCTTCATCAAGTTTAAGATAGAGAGTAATTATTAAAGCGATGAAGTAGAATGTAGAACAGACTGTTCCTATATTACTAGCAAAATCAGTTTTTTTTCGAATTGAACAAAATAAATTTGAACACGTTTCTTTCTGCAGAGTTACATTTCTTAATGTACATCATTATTTCTTGTTACCTTATAAAATATATCTCTTCCATATAAGTCTTGATATCTTATAAATATATTTCATGTTAACAGGACCAATCCCGCATGCCTTAGTTCTTGATGGATTATAGATCAAAACTGAATTCAGTTTTTCATTGATACACTTTGCTTAACAACCATGACGTCTTCCTCGCACAGTTTTTGTCATAACTTAAAGTAGTACAAATCAGGAACTGGTCTGAAAATAGGTTGAAATAATCCCCCTCAAATTTAATAATATCTGTAATCAAATTCCTGACGGATCATTATGTAATCAATAAGGCTAGACATCTTGATAACCTGATCAGGGGTCTGCCTGTAAAGACGTCATTGTGTGACCCTGTCACTCATACTAGTCAGGTCGAAGTATCGATGAAGTCATTTGTTGTTCACTGCTACATACCTGCACTCTGGATTGCTTACATGTATCTTGTTTATTTGTATATATATTATACATATGTCATGTATCAGGATCAATCATGACTGTTAGTTGAATTGTTAAAAAGATTAAGTCATTAAACATAATTAATTACATTTCACGTTTTACAAACTTGTTAACATTTAATAAAATTGTTTACATTCGAGTTCATTGGTTGTATGCACTCACACTGATGTCTTCGCTATCCATTCTTAATTCGTACATAAAAGTTATGATACAGATGTATATCAGTTAGTGTGCGCTAAAAATATATCAAATTTGGGGAATTTACATTTTTGCTATGCATTATATATATTTGGGTGTCTTTCACCAGTGACAATCCATACCGACACTTTCAACAGACAGTCTGTTAGGTCCTTTAATTGATTTTCTGTGATGTAATAGAAGATTCATAAAAAATATCTATCAAACGATGACATGTTTCCTCCACCTTGTTGCAGGTGATTGTCCACACTTATCCCATAAATGCATTTGTCATTGGTAGCACAGAAGAAAGTGATATCGGGTACATTCCCCAACAAAGTATTAAGAACCTGAGCTCAAATAATATGTGTTCTCCGGAGAAATGTTCAGTTCTTTATACAAAAGTAAGTTTGTACTTTCCTACAAAGATATACTGAAATGAATTGTTGAGATTGTTCTGAGTGAAATATAGACTTATAGAGGAGTAATATATACTTCGTGCAGTAATATGAATTTGTCATTTTATGAAATGTCTGTTTGTGTCTTTGGAATGTTGGCGTACAAAATGCAGATGATTCAGCAGCAACTAACTCCTACATATTTCTACTGATGCCAATGATAGTCAAATAAAATGTTACCGTTTAAGAATAATTCTGAACATTATTGGTTCTCCTGATAGTTATCAAAAGAGATATTGGCAACAAAGCAAACGATAATACCCCGTAGGCTAAAACATGCTTGTGTAAGAGCTTTGACCAGCATGCAGATAAAATGGCCTTCCTTTCCATTGCTAATTTCTCCTTGTCAAAAACAAGCACGTTTGCTGTGTGTGGGCCGGATATGGAAGCATGTCGACGTCAAAGAAGTTCAATCATATATAAGACAAAGATGACCATAATAATTGTGAAAACCTTGACAAGTGGCCGCTCACATTTAATCTCCTGTCCAGCCCGTGACAGGTAGTATGCAACATGTACGTTTCACTGTCCTATCCGTGTATTGATTTTGCTGGTGCGACTGATAATCTTCGAAAAGGTGTTAACATCACATAACAAACTCATTTTTAGAAAATAATATTTTCCTTTTTGGACAATATTTATGATTTATTTAAGATGTATATACGGTTTTTTATCGTATTGTCATTGTTTCGCTCGTCAATGCTTTATTCAGTTATCCAACAACGGTGGTATTGGTGCGATGGTAAGTATCATTGCTTGACCATGTGAATAATTCACAATATTCTTTCAAATTATGCGACTGACCACTATAATATCAAGCTAATAATGAATTTTAATATAATTATTGAAACACGATATATGCACACCACTAACAAAGTCAATGCCAACGAACACGTCAACAGACATTAACGACAAGGCCGGTCAATGTCAAAGAACTTTCTACAGGCAATACTGAGTTTCAATGTACATTGTCTTTGATTTTTGAAGACCCTGAGTGACTGTCAGAAAGAATCTCTGTAGCACTTGTTTTTTTAATTCACCTAAAACGTACAACCCTGGGTAAATTTGAAATGTCCAATTAACGTTGCTTGGACGCCAGCTTGTCCTGCGCCTATCGCCAGCTTGGTAAACGCTCAAAAGGACGACCAGCGTTATACTGCTTCTGTTGTTAAACTCATATTGATCTTTCATCGGTTTGCGCTGTTTTGTAAGAAGATAATCAACAAGACAGACGTCTATTTTCCCATTTACGTTCCTCGCCAGTGAAAGTTGACACTGCTATATTGGTATTCTGTTTTAGGTAAATAGTCGGATACGACTCAATGGACAGTTATTATCTCAAAAAAGCCCAGGCTAATAGTCTACATAACGATACAATCATCTATGTGGTGGAAATGAGACTGCTTGTATTAACAAATTCTTTCTAGGGAACTGGAGGGAAATGAATATTTTGTAAAATTATTTATCACCAATACAAAACTGATAAACAGAAAGCTGATGTTTCTCATTGTTTATCCTTGTTTGAAGCAACTTGTATTGGATACATTCAGACATTTATCTTTATTTATTTTACAACAATTAGGAAGCTTATGAGTCATTACTATATATTGCTTGATATATATATATATATTTACATTTGCCTCCGCGCCGTCCCATTACAACAGTGTTAGAGGGCAAGTGTAATAATATAGGCTATAATTACAACTGCTCGACTATATTTACAAATGCCTGTTTCAGGTGTAGGAATATGTAAATAAAAATAAAAAAAAAATGGCCGCCTGAAATGTATTTTGAGGCAGGGCAAATGGTTTTTGTCTTAAAAAAGAAAAATATGTAAATATAAAAAAAACCTGGTTGTCTGGATGTAATTATTGTTGATATAATTGCAAGTGACCTCTGGTTTTATGGTAGATTTGCCAGAGGCCACTTTTAATGATATCAACAATAACCCCGGCCGACTTGGTGAAAGGTTAATGCGTTATCTACTGCGCCACTCGACTACCCTATGATGGAGAACTCGAAAAGTGGAAAAGTGCTCTACTACCCTATTTTAACACTTGATATATGTTTTTCATTTACGTCTTATCATTAGCTCCCGGGGTCAGAAATGATCGAACGATAGCAATTTGTTGAAGTATTACATTTATTCAATTAACAAAATGACAACCTTTATATTAAACTCAACGTTACAGCAGCATAAAGACATCATATATTTACACAGAAGCACTGCGTTTATATTTTGATTTGTGTATGTCAGGTCCATGTGACCGGTGTGTTGTCATGATCCTTATGTGAAGTTATGACCTTTAATTTTACGGCACTATAAAACGATCATTGGACGGCTCCAACATGTATAGATACTATTCTCGTGTTGCCTGTTATTGCTGCGTTGTACCAAAATAAAAAGACAGTCAGACAATTGTAGGAATGTAAACACTACCAGCCAAGAAACCCCCCAAAAAATCATTTATTTCAGAATGGCAGTAAAACAATGATTGTCGCCACATAATAAGGATAACAACTCCCCCGCACCATCCACTCCTCATCTGACTTGTTAATACGAACACCAACACCGTTTGAAAACAAGTATTGTTTCGAACAAAATGAAACGAATTGACTGTTCGCTCTCTCCTTTGTTAGATGTATACTGCTAAACCAGGGATATGAATGATAAACTCCTTGGCAATAAAACATCTAAAAGTGATCCTGAGGCATCTGACGATACTGGCCATGGCTGATAAACCCTGCGTTATTTCTGTGATAGCTTCCTAATCTGCCCAGACCATATGTCATCCCCTGGCTGTAGTTCGGCAGTCACGTGACTTACCATCATCCCAATTGTCCTGGCGGACATTTGTATATTATTGGCTAAATATGCATAACGTGATCTTTAACGTGGAGTTGGTATGGACACTAGTAACAGTGGCATTTGAGATTGCACTGAAAAGTCTACCAAATAAAAGGTAACCATCTTATACCAACATCGGACAGCAAATACATCCTGTTATATTCGACACAGTTTGATGAACCCAACATAGTGGGTTGACCCAGATAATAACGACACCTAACTTTAACAACATTTGACTTTAAGGACATCCTGCAATGTGTGAATGACTTTTATTACACTGCCTTATTCAACTATAAATGCCCCAGTCCTCTGGATGTCGGTAAAATCAGGTTCTAACAAATTATTTCTTATCATGTACACGTATATTTAGACAACGTGCGATCGATCGCAACCGCGATAATTTATCGAGATAGGTTTAACTATATTGTTGTTTCTTTGACTAAAATAAATGTCCATGGAAAATAAGTCAGTTGATCAGATACCTTATGATATTGCTTTAACGAAAATGAAAGCATCTGCTTTGATAGTTTCTTATTTAATCTTTTAAACCAAACATTACATTTTGTATCATTCATGCGCTTCTTTCCATATAATAGATGATGATTCAAAGAAACATACATGTACATGTACTTAGCATTTCGCGAAGGCGATTTTGACTTTGAGAACTAACATATGTCTTAATTACATACTTTGGTATCCTTAAGTGTACAGGGAATTTGATGATATTGCAGATTGACCTTCAAGTGACTTACATAAATGATTTATATATTATTCAAAACTCCCGTTTCGGCGACCTGGACACGATATATTCCTAAAATGTTGAGTCCAATGCCGCTGGGGTTTCCAAGTAGTAATAAAAATGAGATATTAATAAATTCTAATCTAATCCAAACGCTATTAATATAGTTTATATATGTTTACTATTTCAATACTAGTAGCATACTGTTAAATTCTTATCGAAATAGAACGGAAACAATAAATAAAATTACACAATACATTTCTGCAACATTTCTTACAAACTTATTTTGGTGTGATTCCATTTCTTAACTAAAGCAGGCGTATACAATGTACGTCCTCATGTCGTGCTGGCGTCGATATTTCCGTTAACTCTAATTCAATGTTATATGTCATTCCGGCGGTGACTTAGGAAGCCAAAGGACTCCAGAAATCTCCGGATATGAAACATAAGACAGAAAGTCTTGAAACAGAAACAGGCTTTGTAGTGCAATAAAAACCATCGTCGTCTTATCGGATTGTAGCCAAATTTGAGAACATTGTTAAGAAGCTTTCTAAGACGCTTTTGACTGGAACAAATAGAAACCGTATAAGATCTATTTGTAACCCTTATGTTGTTACTGTTATTATGTTGCGGGCGCATTTCGTCAGATAATGCTTGAAAAACATAAAAAAAAACACGTTAATTATCGGATAGGATTGACTCGGAATTATCCGAACAAAACGACAATGATAGTGTTTAAAATATTTATTAAAGTGCAGGCACCAGACAACAAAATATAGACTAGCGGGTCCTCAACATGATTTCATGCTACCTGTCTTCTATTGATTGTTTTCTTGGTTCCTGTAAGGAAGCACCCTATTCTCAGCTAAATGGTAATTTACAGTTGAATGTGGGATGTTTCTTATTAAAGAATTAATGATAATGAATATTGCATTTTTTTATACGTAGAGAGGCATTTGCAAGAACCTAGTAGATCACGTTACGCTCAAAACGTAATGTATTCATTTTGCAAATCCATGACTAACTGGTTCTGGTATAGGTGTGAACCTACTAATGAAGTGAATATGTTTCTTGATTTTAACTTCCTTAAACGCTTAAATGCTGTTGATATGTACGACACTGTTCTGTAGTACGAACACACACTACTTCTGTGTGCAACAGGAGGGCACTTGTACAATCTTAGACGTCAGATGAATACATATATAACCGTCATATATTTACTTTCCCTGGTCGTAGAGAAATGATATTTTTTTAACTTAACACCCAAAGGTTATTGCACCTAAACAGTTTGGTAATATATTAAGAATGCCAAACCGTACGGATACGGATGAATTGGTCGAATCAGTTTGAAACCTAAATTGGTCTAAACTACTGTTGAAACTGGTAGGAAGGTATATGCGTGAAACCATTTAACTTGTAAATATGAAAGATTTAAGGATTACTATATTAGGATATAATATCTTGATTTTAACTGCAATAACCGCTTAAATGTTGTTTGTTATGTATCGAAAAAATCGTGATATCGGATGCCAGTTGGTCTAGCAAAACAAACTGTTTACTCCAAACAATTTAAATTGAATATCTTAAATAAGAAGCTTTTAAATGAAGTATCGTCGTTTGCATTACAAGCAGATGTTAAAACACTTTCTCCATTATGAAACAAAACTTTTTGAAAGCTGGAAAATATATTCAATCATTTTCAAAATGGAAGAATATTACACAAGTAAGACTAGGATAATATTTTGTGACATCCGTAAAGCGTTTGACAGGGTTAATCACAGAGGATAATTTTATTCTTTTCACAAAAGTGCAACCACCTACAAATA
Organism: Mizuhopecten yessoensis; assembly: GCF_002113885.1. Taxonomy (NCBI): domain Eukaryota; kingdom Metazoa; phylum Mollusca; class Bivalvia; order Pectinida; family Pectinidae; genus Mizuhopecten; species Mizuhopecten yessoensis. Next base: position 331,890 of record NW_018480025.1, on the reverse strand, counting down.
CAACACTATGCTACAGGTTTAAATACTAACTCATAGGTATCACGTTGTATTCTGAATTGGAGGATGTAGTTTTGTGTGTGCATGATAGTATTACTTAACTAAAAGACAACACAAGATAGTAACAGATGATTTCAAGTCAAAGGATAGGTGTCCACTTTCACGCCTCAGTGGGCGATAACAAATATAAGCATTTTTATTTTTGGCAGAAATAAAATCTAGGGTTAGGTCGTCATGATTTTTTTTTTTTGTATCAATCGGTCCTTGCATAGCAAAATGAGGGGTGACTTGAAGAAGGGGCGATATATGGTATTTTGGTTAGAGGATTACAGAAAAACTGGAGCGTTTTTCTTTGTTCTGCAAATCATCGTATATATTGTATTCGATGGTATATGTTATTCCTTGCTTAACGTTCAGCATTTAGGGTTATCGCAGCAACTTGTTAACCCGTTGTCAGTATAATGTGACCGTATTGAATACTGTGCTTGGTGCCTTAGGCATGGTATTTCAGTGAGTTAGCACTATAAAGTCGGCATCATATCCACGCTATCACAAGGAGGCAAGCACAAAAACATACCCTGTCTCCTGCATAGACACAAGCAAGCACACATACACTAACAACATGGATGCACGTCCTTAAATAACATTAGCTGTTAATTATAATAGGACGTTAAACAAAATCAAACCACACTAAACCAAACCTCCGCAAACAATGTGACCGTTTGGAATACTGTGCTTGGTGCCTTAGGCATGGTATTTCAGTAAGGTAGCACTTTAAAGTCGGCATCAGATCCGCGCTATCGCAAGGAGGCAAATATATCCACATATCCTGCCTCCGGCACACATACACACAAGCACGCATACACAACACAAATGTATGCACGTCCTTAAATGACCTTAGCTGTTTATAGGACGTTAAACTAAATAAACCAAACCGAACAAATCATGCGATTGAAGTGCTGGCACTGTGTGTAGTGATAATGACGTTGATATGCTTCTACGAAATACTAGATCGTGTTTGTAAGCACTCTGATATTCGAACTACTAATTTGTTTACTTGATCTGCATATGTATTTTTGTATATCAATATCTCAAGTGTATGTCTTTCTTTCTTAAAAGGGCTTTAATCGGCAACGCCTGTGCCCATTTCTTTAACATCTGCTGCAATAAAATTGATTTGAAATGGAATAAAGATTCTTTTAGACGTTCACTTAGAGTGGAATTGGACATCCTTAAATGTATGGATTTTACAAATAGAAAGTTGATTTATGAAATAGCATCATGAGTCTACAAGTATACCTGACAATGTTTGGTGATCGGTAGAACTTGTTCGACATTTTACGGATAGACTGTTTATCAGAGTGACATGAACGGAATGGTCACAGACGCACTTAAACCTGACAGCGGGTCCCGTCAGAAACATAAACGGAGACAAAGGGAAGCAAAAGGGGTATGTGGCACATGACTATCTGTAAGCCATTCCGAACACTACTTGCTCTGGGACAGACTGGTTAACTACACAAGGACACTGAACAGTTTCTATAGTAATGTTAATCTGTGTTCCCAAAAAAATGAAAAACTTTGATCTTTAGCCCTCCCCCCTCCAATTCGTCTATTGGGTGGAGCTCTCTGCCTATAATATATGTCGTCTTTGTTTCGAGGTTTCTGGACCCCATGATTTCCACATACTGATTTGTACAGTGGTCTGCCTCGGTTAAAATCTGTGCAAGTCATTTATGTTTCAGGTTTAAGCCAGTTGAAGTGGTTAAACCGGATAGGTGTAGGTGGCGTAATTTCACATTACTTTCTTCGGTAAAAAACTATGCATATACTTGTTTTCAGGTTTCATCCTTCAAATAAGACTTCAACATCTTACGAGCTGCTATGTTAGACCTGATCCTTCGCTACAGAATGTTGCATAATGTATATCTAATAAATAATTTACACATATTAAATACTGATTGATCTGACCGTATTATTTATTGAATAATTATACATGTTTTTACATTCTTGCGTTGTCAGACCTTTTCATTTTCAGTAAGCTATTGTTTTACATAAAACCATCCATTCTACTTAAAAACAATACGAATAGATGGTGCTCGGGACACTACCTCGCCAAATAGTCCGACAAACATGCATCAGACACCGTTCTCTGAAGAATCGTGATGGTTATAGGGACTATCTCACCAGCCATCTATTCCGTATTACCTAGTCGTAACAAGACAAGCAGCCATACATCGTTTCCTTTTATTGTAACCCTGATGTTTATCAGTGTTTTAATTCGAAGCGATAATTTAGACAGATATAGAATTCAATGTTGTAAATAAATCAATACTCTTAATTAATTTCAATTAAGAAACAAATTCGAGTTTCGCGAACTGATGTTTTTAATTGTGTGAGAGAAACGCTTCTTTTGTTTGATAGGATGAGAGAAGTCCGTATTTAAATTGGGTAGACAACGTGTTTTTTGTAAAGAAAAAAATTGTCCGGGCTCTATCTCCTACACTACTAGTTTATTACATTCTTGGCATATACTTTCACATCCGGTGGGGTACTGTAATTCTACGAATTGTCTTGTTTTAATTAAGTGAGAAAATTGCTTTTTTATATTAGGTTAGAGAAATGCTTGTTTTAACTGGTTTAGAGAAATGCTTGTTTTAACTGGATTAGAAAAATGATTGTTTTAATTAGATTAGAACAACATTCCCGTAATTGTTAATGCTTTGCATCGTTATAATATGATAAGATTCTGAGGAAACTAAAATTAGCCCTGTTAAATCACAATATGGCGGCGACTTATAACATATTTAACCCTCATGCTCTTCTGCTTTCGAGGAGTAAATTATCTCTCCATTAAGCGGAAGAGCAGACTAACACATCCTTTACAGCAGTAACAATTTCCCAGGGGTACTTGCCTATTGACCAAATGGATCTACCATACAAACGAGACACGCAATGCTGGATTCGATAGATGTGTTATGTCATTGCAAGGCCGTGACTGTTGGTTGTCCGTACTCACTGTTCCATCTTGCAGCAGCACATATCTGAATACCGTTATGTGACGACATGCGTGCATGGTGGAAGTTCTTGTTGCTGGATTCGATAGATGTGTTATGTCATTGCAAGGCTGTAACTGTTCGTTGTCCGTACTCACTGTTCCATCTTGCAGCAGCACATATCTGAATACCGTTATGTGACGACATGCGTGCATGGTGGCAGTTCTTGTTGTTGTCTTTTCTGTAGTCACGTTCTTAAGGTGATAGCTCAATATCGTGTTTACTTGTTTGGTCAGCAAAACGTGTTTCATTGTAATGTTATGTTAAGAGTTTAAGTAAAACATATGACCGTCCATTGAGATAACACTAGAAACTGGCATAGAAGAACGCTTTCTCTACGACACGGGTGTGATTAAACTTATCATGTTCAATGACGTAAATACATCATAATTATAACGATTCCTGGCCACACCTATCTCTCCAATAGAACTTGTTTTTGGTAATTTAAAACGCATTAGAATTTATATCCCCGATCGTATTGGAATCGCAAGGAGGCAAAAACATCCCATTTAATAAAATCTCTCGTTGATCATGGCATCCAAATACGGCTGGCCTGGGATGGAATTATACCCAAGAAATAGTTTCGACAATCGAGCATACATTTTAAACCACTTATCTTTAACAAGACGTATGTTTTCTGATTATTTCGCTTGGAGAGTAATATGTTCCTTAAAAACTCGTTATCGCATGAATTACGCATAGCACTACACATAAGTTATTTGGAGCAGAACGCGGAGAACCACAGAGCAGTGGTGACCGTTGCAACGATGACTGACTATTTAAATCTTTTTCCCGCTCAACTTTTATCCCTCAGTACCATGGACTCTCCAGACAATGCATCAATCTCCTCCAATCCTTAGGGTCTCGTATTTCCCTGTGCGTTGGTTTTGTGGTACCTCATCCACTAACTTCATATGTTTCTTTGTACGTTGAGGGCGTAGGACCTCATTCACAACTCCTCAACAGGTAGGGTGTGTGGGCGGCGAGGAAGTGAAAACACGGCGGCTTTGGAGTAAGAACAAACTAGCGATAAAGTGTGTATGATGGAGAGTAAGTGAGGAACCGACGACAAGGAAGGGAGAACAAGACGGCGAGTGGGTGAGAACATGAAGGCGAGGGAATTAGAACACGACGGCGCGTAAAGCCAAAAGCATTGCTTCATACTGGACGAACGACGGTCGCATCTTTTTCAAAGTCACGATGGAGTCGGCGAAGGTATTTGTCAAGTCTTACGACGATATTGCGCCCTATGTCCCCCACTCGGAGGAGGGAGGTCCTGGTCAAACAGACTCCTTTTTCTAATTACTACAAAACAAAAAACAAATCTACAAATTGTTAATTCATTTGATCTGAATTTAAAGCACTGTAAATACCATATGAATTCTATGTACGATGTAGTTTACTCAGAACTGATTTTGTTGACATTGTTATCTTGTTGTTTTTGTTTTTGGTGGGGGGTTTTGGTGGGTTTTTTCCTGATTGTATTTATTTCAGTACTGGCGTTTTCAATTCCTAAGAGTTTTCCGTACAGTCAGTCGTGCGTAAATCCTAACGCTTGTTTCTAAATATGATTGTTAATTTGGATTCAATGGTGTTTTTATTAGCTTGAATAAGTTTTCATATTATATATATAAATGAATTGATTCATATTCATAATTTAGTGTGGCTTTATGCCGCTAAAGTGCGCGTTACTAAATAATCAAGTACATTAGTGCATACAAGGAATAGTGATTTAATGAACACATATGAATATGTGTGTTTATATAACCCTAGTCCGCATACCGGAATAATGATGCATACTATATATATAAATTGGAAAAAGTTGGTACGTATGTATAACTTTGTGACTTTTTCGTGTCACGCATGTAAAATTCTCCCTTTTAGCGTGGTTCGCAAATATGTTGTGATACTATGCTGTCACGAATGAATTAGCATTTACGAATTAATGAGTATGCATGTCTTAGTGCGAATTCTAGAATAGGTTTGTACTGAACATAAATATATCAGTGCGTATTCATAATTTGTAACCAAACAACTTAGACACATGTGTTTATAGCGCTGTTATTTAGATACGTTCTAGCGTATACACTTTTGAAGTCATATCATTGAATTATGTCACACTACAGTAAATTGTATAATACAAACTGATATTTACAAATTATGTCATAGTATTATGTATTTACTTATTCATTTTCATTGTTTTATTTAAATTTCAAATATTACCGTACATATGTTGCGTTTGACATATGTGCTGCTTTTGTACCAAACTATATATTATACCTACCGTTATGTAAGTATGCATTTTTTACACATGTTCTGCCTTAGTATTGAACTTTACCCATCTAGTACAGAAATTATACGCTTCAGTTAAAACACAATTTTGTTTGTAAATGTGCTGTAATATATACATATATATTTTTTGGCCGTATGCTTAACACATGCGTATTATTATTTTTTTCCCCCTATTTTATTTGTTGATGTATATATTTGATACTTACCGGACATTTTGTATAATATGAATCATAGTCGATACCTGTAACCCTTATTTAGTGTGCTTTATATTCCATACTTACCGTACATTATGTTTAATTACATGTACCTCACTTTTTTTTCTCCTCCATTGTCCTAATGTTATATGCTTTATTTACTGTTTTATAACGAATAGGAATCTTGCCTAGTCCCTAAAACTAATCAAATAAAATGCTAGGCTCTGTTTAAACCATTATATACTTACCTTATACCACAACAGAGTCGTCTATCACCCACCTTCTATGGTTCACCATCCTGCTCTAAATATGTACATATTTGTGTTTTCTCATATTTCTATTCCTCTTTCCTTTTCCTTTTTACTCTCGATATATCTTTACCTATCACTTTATTCTTCAAATCCCACCTGTCACTCTTATTCCTTTCTTTCTTACTCTTCATATCCTGTTCATCGGATGACTTCATATTTTTATGAGCGTGAAACTACCACTGGCCACCTAGATATTACTAGTAATTGTCATTTTTACCCTCCTTGATGGGATGTTGTACTGATACATGGAGGTGTGCCATTGGTATTTATTATTGTAAAACACGTTCTATAGGCAAACGATTGAATTTTATTAACAAGACAGATTCCTTCGCCACGTTGTTTAAGACAGCTGTTTATTCAAGTATACTATTCGCATATCTAAGCTGTATGCAAGCTTTAATTAAGCAAAATAGTATTGTTCTCGTTTTATTGCTAAAACTTTTATTGTCATGCGATATTCATCAAATCTCCAGTCCGATCTTGTATACACATACATACGGATGCCTCAGTCTAACGGTAAATTATGACTGTATGAAAAACCTAATTAACCTTTTAAGCGTTTTTCTCTTTTCTTGCTTTCGAAATTCAAATTTTTCTGTTATTCTCCTGCTTCTTTTATTAATGTATATGGATGTTGAATCTAATCCTGGTCCGAGTTCGGGCGAGCTTTCAGTATTTCATCTTAACATTAGAAGTATTAGAAATAAGATGGATTATATTGAAGACATAGCAGGAGATTATGATATTGTATGTCTTACTGAAAGTCACTTAGATGACCATGTCCTCTCCGAAGATATACTTTTACCAGGATTCCATGCTCCTTTTAGACTAGATAGAAACTTTGCGGGGGGTGGTGTTATTGTTTATGTTAATAGTTTGTTAAAAGTAAACCGCTTAGCAAACCTTGAATATCATGGCGACGAAGCAATTTGGATACAAGTCATCTTACAGCATACCAGTTTTATTATTTGTACCATATACAGACCCGAAAATTCAGTCTTACCGTTCTGGGATAATTTGCGAGCATCTATATATAATGCTTTCGACATTTCACCAAATTTAATCATTACTGGGGATTTTAATGTAGACTTGTTAACTGTTGCAACAAACCATGTTTTCTTAGATATAATTAGTTCTTTTAGTTTATCAAATGTTATACTGGAACCTACACGTATAGGTCAGACTAGATCTAGCTTACTCGATCCAATTTTCTTAAGCGATTCTTTATCCTGTATTGACTCCTCTGTCATAAATATAGATAGAACAGTCAGTGATCACCAAGGCTGTATTGTTAGTGTAGAACTACCGTGTGCCTTTAAATCTGTGTATAAACGTAAGGTCTGGTTGTATAAAAGAGCCGATTTTGTAACGTTAAATAATCTTATATCACAGTACGACTGGAACGGGTCTTTTCTAAACTGTGAATCAGTGGATATTGCTTGTGAAACTTTTACTAATGTATTTATAGAATTTGCTACAATGTGTATACCTACTAAGGAAGTTATGATCAGGCCAAACGACAAACCTTGGATGACTTCGGATTTAAGAAAAAATATAAGAAAACGGGATAGGTTACATAAAATTGCTAGGAAATCAAATCGTCTTCATGACATTCAAAAGTTTAAAAGTCAGCGTAATAAGGTAAATAATATGAAAAAGTATAGTCGTTTAGATTTTTATGAAAATGTCCATGGCATCATTGATGATTATTTTTCTTCTGATCCTAAAGCGTATTGGAGATTAATTAAACGTTTGATGAAATCTAGTGGTACATCACAGACTATACCAACTCTAGTAGATCCAGTAACTGAGAATATAATTAGTAGTGATGAAGGTAAATCCAACTTATTAAATGAATATTTCTGTAGTATAACTCGTATTAACGAACGTAATGTTCGGGTTCCGGATATTGCGCCGAAAACCAATAAAACTTTTGATTCAATTAGATTAAATTACACTGAAATTATGGATGTCCTACAAATACTGAAACTCGGCAAAGCCTCGGGCCAGGACGAAATAAGCCATTACATGTTAAAGAATGTTTGCCATACTATTTGTAAACCTCTTGAGTTACTATTTAATATTTCACTGTCTGCTGGTGTTTATCCTAAGTTGTGGAAACTTGCAAAAGTTATGCCATTATTCAAAAAAGGTGATAGACATTCTCCCTTAAATTACCGACCAATTTCTCTCTTGTCTACTGTTGGTAAGGTATTTGAACGTGTTATTTTCAAACATATCTATAATTATTTTTTTGAAAATTCGTTGTTTTATAAATATCAATCTGGTTTTCTTCCAGGACATTCAACGGTATACCAATTAATTGAAATGTATCATAACATATGTTTATCACTTGAAGAAAAAAAACATACATGTATTGTCTTCTGTGATATTTCAAAAGCCTTTGATAGAGTTTGGCATAATGGTTTGTACATAAAGTTAAAATCCTATGGAATAGGCGGAGAGTTATTGGTCTGGTTGAAGGATTATTTACATCAAAGGCAGCAAAAAGTATGTGTTAATGAGTCTTTCTCGAAATTAGGTTCTATTGATGCAGGGGTTCCCCAAGGTTCTATCTTAGGTCCTCTGTTATTTTTGATTTATATCAACGATATAGCTGATATTTTTGACTCAGCATCTCGTCTTTTCGCAGATGACACCTCTCTCCAATGCTCTTCCTCTTCCTGTCTTGAAATTCAAACTATCCTAAATAAAGACCTGGAATCTTTAAACTCGTGGGCTAAAACTTGGCTGGTAACATTTAATCCGGACAAAACTGATGTACTTTTTTTCTCCAATAGAAATGACGTAGATGCATTATTAGAATTAGAATTTGACGGGAACATTTTAGACTTTTCAGATAGTCATAAGCATTTAGGTGTTACTCTCAACTCCAGTGTCAAATGGGGGGATCATATAGAAGCAGTGTATTCTTCAGTTATGAAAAAAATAAATGTCTTAAGAAAATTAAAATTTCTATTAAAACGAGATGCCCTATTAAGAATTTACCGAACCTTTATTTTACCTATTTTAGAATATGCATGCGAATTGTGGGATGGATGCTCTAGTTTCGAATCAGAAAAGTTAGAAAAAGCCCAACGTGAAGCCGCTCGAATTATAACAGGTCTCCCATCATATGCTAGTATATATTCTTTAAATTTTGAAACAGGTTTAGAAACATTGTCTGCTCGAAGAAAAAGAAGAAAGCTTCAACTCTTGTTTAAAATGCATGTTAATCAAACACCAGACTATTTTTCTTCCCTGCTTTCCTCCACTGTACAAGATCTAGTTCGCTATCCTTTGCGAAACAGAAATGATTATAGAATCCCGTATTTCAGATTATCAACAACAAACTCTTCTTTTTTACCGTCAACTCTTCGCTGTTGGAATACCCTCGATAACTCTATTAGGTCATCAGCTTCATTGAATATCTTTAAAAATTCCCTGAAACCCAACGATCAATTTATTCCTCCTTCGTACTTTTGTAATGGCGACCGTAAGTTAAATGTTATTCACACGAAGCTTAGACACCGTTGCAGTTCTCTAAATTATGACTTATTCCGTGTGAACCTTGTGGAAACCCCTAGCTGTATTTGTGGACATATTTGTGAAAATGTTTATCACTTTTTCTTTCAATGTCGCAGTTATAGTATTGAAAGAAACATCCTTTTTCAGCGAGTAAATGATTTGAGTTTAGAGGTACCATGTGATTTAGATTTGCTTTTATTTGGAAATGAAGATTTGTCGCTTGATACAAATTCGGAAGTCTTTTTATACGTTCATAATTTCATTAAATCTAGCAAAAGATTTTAAAGAAAAGTGCACAACGCTATATATTTAATTGTTTTAATTTCATTATCCGATGTTACTGTAGTATTGTGCTATCACTTATTCAACTGCTAAGGTAACACTGTTGGCCCAGCTGGTATTATTAAGATGAAAGACTACGGAAAAGAAGAGGATCTGCGTGGTTACGGAAGAGGAAAGTTTTTCAGGATTGAGATGAACAATTTGTAGTGCGTAATGAATGTGTTTATAGTCCAACTGGGTCAACATTGTTATAAGCTTGATAAGTTTGTTATATAACCTTGTTATAAGTTTGTTATCTTAATCTATAGTTTTAATCATGAAATGAGTCAGACTAAAATATCTCTCTCCCCTCTCTCTCTCTCTCTCTCTCTCTCTCTCTCTCTCTCTCTCTCTCTCTCTCTCTCTCAAGTATGTGTTTGTTGTAAATTAATTTATGTATTATTAGAAATTGCATTATATTTATATGTTGTAAACCATTATGGAAAGGGCGTTTATAAGTTGCAATAACTTGTGTCCAATCCTTTTGTAATTATATTGCAATAAAATATGTTTAAACTAAAACACGACGGCTGCGGCATGAATACGGTGGGAAGGAAGTGAGAAAACAACGACAATAAAGTAGGAACAACGAAGAGAAAGTGAGAACAAGACGGCTGGGGTTTGAATTCGGCGGGGATGGAGTGAGAAACTGACAGCAAGGAAGTGAGAACTTGGCGAAAAGGAAGTGTGAACAATGGCAAGAGAGAAAAAACTTCACGGAAAGGAGTGAGAATATGAAAGAACGGAGTGAGAAAATGGCAAAGGGAGTGAGGACATTAAGGAAAACGGATTGAGACCAATTAAGAGGGAGTGAGAACATTACGGGCAGAGTGCGAGACCAATGAAGAGGGAGTGAGATTATGAGAGAATGGGGTGAGAACATTGACAAGGCAGTTAGAAAATGACGCCAAAACAGCAAAGTAATACGACGACAATGGAGTGAAAACAGTGGCAATGGAGTGAAAACTGTGGCAATGGAGTGAAAACAGTGGCAATGGAGTGAATATATGACAATGTGAGAGAGAGAAAACGGCGATGAAGGAGTGGGAGGGACGGTGAGACAGGCAGAGTGAAACCACGGTGAAAACATTTTCTAATTAACTTAAAAGCAAATGTATTAAAACAAATAAATATGCGAAACGTGATGAAATTCAGAATAAGATATATTGCTAAAAGCAGAGTTCATATCACTATTTTATTACCTCCCCTGAGAGAGTAGGAGCATCAATACAAAATGTGAAGTGTTCAGGCGGCACAAGTAAACTAACGAGTGTTGCATTACAGAGTTAAAATGTGCATGTTGTTGACATACACAGGAAGTATAATTGGTTTTACAGCCAGGACAGGCTCGTTATCTCGCTCCCTCGAGGATCTCAACCAAATGTAAAACTTATTAATTGTATCTAAACGTAAGTACAAGTAGCTCAAAAGAAAGAAAAACCTTTATGAAAATTAGAAACCAAATAGTGTTGTAATTGTTTCGCGCACATGCTATACCGTTATTTTGAAAATCAATTACTTCTACTGGCGCTGACATGTGTTAGGTAACACCTCACTATTTGATTTAAGCACAACGAAATAGTCGACATTTGTAATTTAAATCGAAATTGAAGATGTTCAGACAGGGATGTGGAATATTTAAAAGAAATGCATGTATAATGAAATCTTATGTAACACAAACTATAAAACAAGGAAGCTGTAAACTGATAGTCAGCATGTCGTTCCACTCTATTAGGGTACAAGTACAACAGTGGCATATTTACATTGCAACTGCAAGTTCCTCTATACGCATTGCCAAAAGAAATTGGGTTCATATGGCTATGAATGCAATCGGATCGACGTCATTCTGAAGCTTCTCCTTCCGCCTCGAATAACGTGAGACAACCGTTAGAAGCAAACGTTTTGGTGACGTTGGGTCGTTCCAGGATGTAGACACTTGAATGTCGATTATATAAGTGAATACTACTTATATTAATTTCAATAATATTTATAAAATTTAAAACGTAAATACAATTTGCGCTCATAACGGCATGACCATTGAAAATTGATGTTCAATCCTAACATTATGTTGTGGAATTTATATTACATGTTCAACACACACGACTTTAAATCAAATATCCATTTGTTTTTTTGTATATTAATTTTAAGAAGAATTCATATTCAGGAAAGGCGTTTTCCATGTGCTTAACAAAACCCGTTATTGAGGATTTTTTAAATGTACCTAACGAAAGGTGTGAGGGTGTTTCGTAGTTAAAGAAAATACTCTATACTATCGAATGCATATGTTTAGCTAATTACTCGATTGTTTTGACGAGAAAACAATAAAAAGTTTAGAAAAAATATAAATGTCTTAAAAAAGGCAGAAGGTCATGTTATATATTACAAAAAATGTCTTGAATTACACGTGTATACTTAACATTTAACTTGTACGGTAAAATGTACGGTATAAACCGATGATATGCTTTTTATCGAATATAACGATATAACACTTTGCACTTTTAAGCATGTTTAATCGCTCTTTTCCGTTTGAATTAATCTTAAACTAAATCGAAATTATTTTTTAAATCGATAGATGCCCAACGTCTAAATATTCTGAGTTGAAATAAATCTAGATGTCAGATTGCGTTTATCAACTTAATAATCAAACGTTATCAAGAATATGAATACCATAGAAATCCCGAGCATTATCTCGTTTTGGATATTACAAGTCATGTTTACGGTTTCAAGCATCAATTCGACCCCGAAATCTGATTCTACATATTCCTTAAGTAAGGTTTCTGGGCTTGAGGCTTCACGTTAGTTTGTTGAAGCAATGTGTTATTGAAAAGGATAAAGTATCACAGGTTGTGTTCCTGTAAATGACGTTGAATAGCCACAAATTAAATCTGTAGCCAAAACATAATTAGATAGATATAAACTCGACGGCGCCGAGACCCGGTTTTGCAGACTTAGAAGTCGCGCTGTAGGGAACGATAGTAATAGACCAGCGCTATCGTTACTATATGATTTCCCAAACGAACTGGAGCACTTGCTTAGCTTCCGTCACGTATTCCCCACCAAGCCATTCATACATACATACATACTTTTAGCTGAGATTCCGTTTCATATGACATTTATTAAACCAGTCTAGGATTTTTTTCCCTTTTTTAGCTAGAATCTAGCTAATTATAAGTTGAAATTTTTTGACGATATCCAGGAATTTCAAATGAAATGGAAACGAGTTTGAATCCTTTTATCACATTGTTTCATAAAAACATATCATGCATCATTCTGAAGGCTAAAAGGCCGCCATATTGTCTTTAAATAAATTGTTTCCATTATGGCACCCTAATATACTCTGAAAGTTTGAATTCGTTAAATCTTTATTCATGACGAAGCAATTAAGATTTTAAATGCATCTTTTTTAATATTTAAAATGGTAAACAATACATTTAGACTCATACAAATGTATATATGAACATGTTTTAAAATATGCATTTAAAGATATTTCATTTTACGTTAAAAGCAAACAAAACAAACTATTCACCTTTCTTGCTGGTTTCTTTCGTTCGTGATACATTTTAGTCAAACATTGCTTTTCTTTTGCGAAAACAAGATGATGCTTCCTAGCTATGGTAGGCATTTCAGCTAGCCAACGAATATCAATCGAAACCATTCGGAAATTTCCGGCATAATATGAATTTGACGTCAAATTGTAATTCTTCTTTCACGTGCGAAAGTTCTTGCTGGTACTAGTTTATAACACAATTTTCGTTGATCAAATCTATCGAAGGGTAGAAGGACGGAAATCGTAATACATTTGTGCATATGGTATTTTATCATGAGTTGAAACGCAATTTACACGATATGGAAATCCATATATAAATGGTCAGACATAGTCAAAAACGGACGGAAATGACGTAGTTGCTGAAAAGTTTCAAAACATGTTTTCAACTCCAGGACATGGTGACTTAATACTACATCCACTTTTACTTCCCGTGAACTTAGTTCATAATAATAAATAAGAACGATTTTTATTGATGACAACAGAAGCCCGTTATAACACTGATTTGCGGTGAACGAACTAAAGGCGGATAATTAGACATATGCTGATGAAGGTTGATTGGTGTCCTTAAGTAGCTTAACACGAAAATATGCCGCTCAATCGCAATGTTACGAGGTACAACATGATAAATTTGTTGAAACAAATCCGTGAAGGATTTATTTGTGGTTATTTTTATACTATCAATGCCGTACAAAATACAAACGGATAAAATACGCGTATGTAAAAGTACAACTAATTTAAATATTTTATCACATTTATTAAAAACGAGAAAGGCAAGAGGCACTGTTCTGCGGAATTTTTCAAGCAATCTGTTGGGTTTTTTGTATAACCCTGTAATCTTGACATCGCATCATTATCAGTGTACCATTCACATCGTTACTTTGGCAGTTTGCAATTGGCATTGTACTGTCGCCAGTTTTCTATTGACGTTGTATGATTTATCATTTACTAATGACATTGTACCGTCGCCAGCTACCCTTCGACATTGTTCCATTTCCGGTTTACCAATGACATTGTTCCGTCGCGAGTTTAAGATTGACATTGTACAAGTCCCAATTTTACCATTGACATTGTACCGTCGCCAGTTTTAGCATTGACATTTTTCCGTGACAAGTTTCTATGGATATTGCACTAGTTTCAATTTAACATTGACATCGTACCGTCGTCAGATTTACCATTAACAGCGTACCGTTAACAGTTTTACCATTGACATTGTACCTTCGCCAGTTTTACCATTGACATTGACATTGTACTAGTTTGACCATTGATATTGTTAAATTTCCAGTTTACCACTGACATTGTACCGTCACCAGTTTACCATTGGCATTGTACAGGTTCCAATTTACCATTGACATTGTACCGTCACCACTTTTACCATTGACATTGTACAGGTTCCAATTTACCATTGACATTGTACCGTCACCAGTTCACCATTGACATTGTACCGTCAACAAGTTACCATTGATATTGTACCGTCACCAGTTTTACCATTGACATTGTACAGGTTCCAGTTTACCAATGACATTGTTCCATCACCAGGTTGACATTGTACCGTCACCAGTTTTACCATTGGCATTGTACCGTCACCAGTCTACCATTGATATTGTACAGTCACCAGTTTTACCATTGACATTGTACAGGTTCCAGTTTACCAATGACATTGTTACATCACCAGGTTGACATTGTTCCGTCACCAGTTTTACCATTGATATTGTACAGGTTCCAGTTTACCAATGACATTGTACCGTCACCAGTTTACCAATGACATTATTAAAGTTCCAGTTTACAATTGACATTGTACCGTCACCAGTTTACCATTGACATTGTACCGTCACCAGTTTACCGTTGACATTGTAACGTCACCAGTTTTACCGTTGACATTTTTCAAGTTTTAGTTTACCATGACATGTACCGTCACCAGTTTCCGTTGACATTGTTTTGTACATTTCTGGTTTTATCGACATTATTCAATTATGCTTTTGGCTGAGGTCTTCAGCAATCTTAAAAAAAAAAAAAAAGGCTTCGGAAGTGGGACGGTGCATTGCTTGGAGACACGTCATATTTCTATTTTTAGAAATACCCAGTCCTTCAACAATTATCCCGCGCTCCAAGTCAATATCGGTTTTATCGGTGTACACGTGATGCACTCCTGGCCAATCACTTGCCAGGAATAATATGAAATAATAATAATATATTATAACCGGTTAGCTATAGACCTTTCGCTACCATTACACAAAACTGCTTCATCAAATTACATATGAAACTACGTCTTGCTTTCATCTAATCATCTGTTGACATTTGGCCATGGTCACGTGTGGAGATAATTTGTTACATCTGACATATCTATATCGGCCTGATCAGGGGAGACCACTCTAGTCTTACAGTCTACCATACTAATAAGAATTTAGTCGCAAAAGAGATGAAATGAGATCTACAACGTTACATACACCTAAGATAACGGGCGTCTGATGTTTGTAGGTATGGATTTACTGGTCATTAACAACAATCCCATCAACAAAACTGATACCTCGCTTTGGTGTACGCTTGTTGTCTGTACAGTGATCATTTCATAAAATAGTTATGGTGAAAAACAAATAGACTGACTTTGATATTTTGTCCAAGCTATTGTATTTGATTGTGATATCCATGTACCTTCACAATGTCCATATCTATTACAAGACGGACCGGTTACAGTCGGTTACAGTCGTCACTCAAGAAGCAAGTCCGAAGTTATGTGACAATCAATCAGATTACCTGTGACAACAAAACGACGTATTCTCGAGGTTGTCTAATTAATCTAATCGTGAGGCGAGCAAGAACAAATACCGTAGCTATTGTATCAAATTCTATTCCCGTGTGTTTTGAATCATATTTTTTCTTTTTGTTTGTCATGTTTGAATGTAAATACAGACTAGGTTCGGTACATTTGTTTCCAATGCTGTTTAAAAATAAGCCATTCGGCCACAGGTGTGTATGCAACATCATTTCAATGAGGCGACTAATGAGGACAGGATTAGCTATTCAGAATGTTTCCATTTTCTATTGTCTCGTTTGTTAAATGAACATTGAACAAACCAAGTTCGTTTGTACTCGCTGTTATACCAGGTATTTAAATTATACCATACAACCGAATCCACTCGATTTTGTGGACAACTCATACACATTTGTTCACCTTTGTGTACATACGATTCACTGGTCATTTGTCGTAGTAGTCATCGAAACGTCACATAGAAAATCGTATTGGTTGTGTAAAAATCCTTCTCATATACCATTCAACGGCTTTGAATTGAAATGTTAGTTACTTCACCCAAATTTCTCATCGATAACTAAGACATATTTGAGACTCAGTAGTTCCATCTTCAATATACATATGTTCTTCATCCCTGGCTAATGTCCTGACAAAATCGAAATCTCTATACCACAATATGATGGCACGACTTAATTTGTCTGGAAAAAATCCTACATACCTGCATCTTTTCGATACATGATAGGAGGAATCGAGCGGCAGCATAACGGTAAAATTGATTGCATTTAGGTGTCACTCTTGCGAATGGTCATTTATTTTTTTATTTGTGATACCAATCAAATACATGTAGCTTTCCGTGAGCCTTCGATTTTGTTTTGACATATTCCAAGAGCAGAGAAGAAGTGCGTATCTACAGCGGAACCTTTGGAATAAGACGATGTCGCTAGGATAATGTTTCTCTAATGTTAAACAGTGACTACGTTCCTCGGATAGGTGTCTTTGACCGTAATGTGTCTATGAGAGCCATGCCACCGAATTTCGCTGTACTTTTATGCTAGCCTTCACTTATTTGCGTAGAGCGAACTTAACGTAATCCGGCAGCTGACAGTAGGCAAAACAAATTAAGAACTCTGTGTATAAACACTCATGTTTCATTGCTGCGATTTTGTGCTTTGATTGTTAAATAAGTGTAACAACAAATCTTTCATTTAATGAAAAAATCAATAGTTCGTGTTTTGTCATATTTTTATACGGTAAAAATAAGCATACATTGTACAATTATATATACATGGCGTGTCAAGCGTTGCAATATCAGTTAAACATATTTGATGTTTTGAATATTGTGATTTATACTTTAAAACTCGGTGTTTTATACCTTGTATTCGTAATATTTCTATTTACAGTTCATTTGATTACTTTTATATTCCAGACTTGTTATCTATATGCGAAAATCTTTAGAGTAATTGTCGAAATCTCTACATCTGGGCTTTTGAAAAACAAGATTTTACAATGTATAACTCAGGTTTTACAATATATAACACAGGTTTTACAATGTATAACACAAGTTTTACAATATATAACACATATTTTACAATGTATAACCCAGGTTTTACAATGTATAACACAGACTTAACAATGTATAACACAGACTTTACAATGTATAACACAGACTTTACAATGTATAACACAGACTTTACAATGTATAACACAGGTTTTACAATATATAACGCAGGTTTTACACCATAAGATACACGTTTTATAAGAGGAAATATTGTATCATTTGATATGCTTTATATACATGTGTATACTTCATACTAATTATATATAAGTTCCCAAACTGATCTTGCTTATCTTCAATATTTTATTATTTAAACATGCCGATTACGCACGTTTTAATAGCAGTAATTGTATATACTGTATATTCTGCCCCAAAAGACATAAAAAAACCACTTATGAATTTGATTTGATTTAAAAATATTTTATTTGCAATATAAAAATGGGATAAGACGCAAATTAAAAACCTTTAAATTCGTCATGAAATATGTATTTCATGGATTATTATTTACAGCGATACATTTTCTTGTTCTTGGCGACAAATGTGAGTTCCGCTGAAACATGTAGTAGAGTGGTCAGAGGCACTCAAGCAGTGTAAAGTTAATTCCATCATAATGCTTTAAACAGTTCTTTGAGATGGTATCTTTCCATCAGGACGTACGGACATCATTTTGAACTATTAATAATTATTAAAATACTTCAACAAAAATAGAAATGAAAAAAAGGAAAAACCATACTTCATGTTGAAGTTCATTAAATCATCATATCATTTTCAGATATCCATTAAACAATACTACAAATAATTACGTGAAGTTTAAAAGCATTCTGAAAATATCTAGTTACTTCTTAAATTCTCATCATAAGCTTTCGGAGAAAATAATTAACGACAAACTAAAAATCAATAACGCTATCACTATTAACAGTGCATCAATGTGTTTCTTTACGAGATAACAATAGTGCGCCTCGTTGCCCCGGGAACATGCCTTCATTTCTACCTTAGGAACTCCTCGCTTGGTTAACTGAATATGTATATACAGTGAGTAAATTGTTTGTGCGAATTACACAGCGTTGGTTTACTTAATGATACATAACACTACAAATGACATCAGTAACATTACACCAAACAGGATAATGATCGTGCACCCTCCAACTTTTCTCAATCACATATCTTACGAAACAGGTACATCACATTTTTGAAATAGGTGACTTAATTGCAGAAGTCTACACCATTTTAATGGTAACCAATTTGTACTATTGACGACTGTTATTCCTCGTTCGATATAGTTTCACACCGTAGACAACCAAACTGTTTTATTTGGTGTTAAACGTATGTGCATTGTAAATTGTCGTTTATTTGGTACTCTATTGCATAGCATGTTCTTTGGTTGTAAAACTAGACCATTTAAAAGAACCAACCAATCACGACTAATCCCTACCTACACAAACCCATATCATCTCCGTAACCTCGATCAGTCACAACGCTCCTTCTACCCCCTACTCCTCCCTCCGCCGCCAATAATTCTCAAACCAAATCCAACTCTCTCAAACCCTAACTCCGTTAACCTCTTGATGTTAATTCATGTGGGTACTATACCAACAACAATATAAAGCTGTGTATGTTAGCGTCAAAATGTCGACACGAAATATCCCCATTGAGCTCCGCACATCAGCCTAGAGTAATCACGTGTGTTGTATTTTCTACCAATCAAAGTTACAAACGTTTAGTTCCAATGACACACGCAATAACTCCAGACATGTCCACGTAATGAATCAATGGTGTACTTTAATTTCAACAGCTGTACATTTGCATAAGAACCGATTAATTTCTTCCATGTTTGCGCAATGTTAGACTTATCAGTTTACAGAAGTGCACGGTCCATTTTCCGTCTGTTTGTTAATTCGGAACAATGGCCGCTTATCAGGCACGTCTTGCGTAAACGGTGTGACGTCATTATTACAAGGGTGACATTTCTCTGTTGCCAAGCAATTCAATTAAGCAGGGATCGACCATTGTTGCGCCATACATATCTCGCATACGTTTCGTTCTATCATATGAACATTTTGTTTCAATAAAAGCCTTTTTAAGGCAGAATAATCAGGTATATCTAACAGGGGCGTACACTTAATGGCAATAGGCGATGACTAGCGGCAATAATACCCTCATACACTCAATAGAAATGATGGTTACAGAATTGCTGTTGACATGTTTTTTTCAGTTTTTGTCAGCAGACATCATGAAAGATACACATGTCGTAAAGGGAGCTCCCAGTGTTGTTTCTTATGGGTTTTTTTTTATTATTTTTTGTGTCCATTCCTCTCCTGTTGTTACTGTTTTTTATATTCATATCGATTCAATTTCCGTCTTTATCTATGCATTCGTTTCCTATTTTACATTGTACGGTGTTTACAGACAGACAGCGTTAGTACTTGGTAGATGAGTTCCCTGAACGTTTAGGGACGTAAGAAACAAATTGACCCGATGCATCCCATTTCATGATCATAAGAAGCGACTACTACGGTACCCTCTCGAGAACCGTGGACTGTATTCATGAAACCATTATCATGCCCAAGCACGGAGTCTGTGCTCAAACCAACTTTCTTGTCACTCACTTAAATCATGTCAAACGATCAAAAAGTCAAATGTAAACATTGAAAACAGTATTCGGCTTTAAGTCTCTGCATCATTTTTTTTCCAAATCATTGACAAAATAAGATTTTGTTTTATCAATTCATTACCGGAACAAGAATTTAGGCTTGTGCGAAAATCCATGCTTGATCTTGAGAACGGTTTCATGAAAACGGGACCTAAATATTCTTTATTTCTGTTTTTTCCTGGTGGATATAAAAGAGACCAATTTAACTGCGGACCTTATTTTTTCTTTTTCTTCTCTTATCTATGTTTTTATTTTCGGCGATGTCTCATTCGGAACCTTCGGCTAGTCCTTTCTCGGGATAATGTGACAGGATGAAGTGTCATGTTTCTATGGTAATAACGTTATGACATTTCAGTGATACGGCGTTTGAAATGCCTTATCATCTGTAAACACTAGCTTCTTGTATAACACGACTTAATTCTAGATAAGATCCAGGTACCTCAACGAGGTCAGTTGATTATCATGGTCGAGTTATACTTTCCATGCATCTTATACCAATAAGCTTTTATTAACCAATACAATACATGACATGTTTGACCAACGCCTGTACGTGCTGTAGGTTATCTTCGGTCATGTTTTCTCTCCAACACAATTCACAGGCATTGTTTTCCACTGTGCATTCCAGTAGAGTTCCCGTTAGAGTTAATCTGTATTTTTTTCTTTGATCTGTACTGTCCCTTTAAAATCGTGCACATTATTCAACGGTCAAGCAGTCTGGCCTATTTTTAATCGACTATATATTCTCAAGGCTGCTGATTTGGTCCATATGCTCAGTCTGATCTTCTGCTTGAATTGTCTATTATCCTGTTTGTCTAACGGCTTAGATAACACCCTCTTCCCTTTTCCTCCTTCGCCCCCTTTCCCCTTCCCATCCCAGAAGGTCACGTGAGCTGCTTGTTAAAGATAGAATAGACGGAAGAGTACACCATTTCCATGAATATCATTGTCTATTCCGTCAGCAACAATGAGTCCTATGATATGTAGCACTGGAGATCCTGCCACTAAAACTCTAGGCGCTGCGAAATCATGGGTTAATTAAAGCCAGTCTTACAGACACTAGACACCCTGCTGGATCGCGGGAACATAAACAAATTGGAGAAAATCACACTATTTCCGCCGATGCTGGGTCAAATCTCCGATAAAAAAAGGCAAATTCAGTATATTTCCCATTTCGCTAGCTCCGATTTATATACATGGATTAATCAGAAGAAACCGAACAATGCATTACCGGGAAGGTATGTGAGGTGTCGAAACACTTTTCCGATTGTTTTTGTTCCCCGCTCTACTCCTCTGCATTGTTTCGGTTCTTAATCAGTCATAAGGAAGTAATGTATAAACATTAGCTATTTCCAGTTCGAGGTGTGTATGGAAATTCACACGTCAAGTTAAAATTGCCTCTCTGTTTTGAGGATTGGATTTAATTTTGGAATTTGTGTTAGATGGACTGTTGCATTTTCGAACTTTTTTTTTTTTTTTTTTAATTAATCTTGAATACAATACGGGGTATATCACACAATGTTTATGTCAAAGAAATTTCCGGGTCACTAGCCTTCCCGAATAGCGTCAATTCTAACACTTCAGCTTTCCCTCAATGAAGCTTCAGGTTATTGACTAGAGTGGTCGATTTGTAAACCGGAAATGGAATGTCAGTTCGACGTCCGCACCGGAATTGGCGTTAAATGCATTGCGATAGATCACCTCATATTTGACATGACGGCTGTCATAGTCTTTGTGAGGTCACACTTAAAGAAAAATGTTACAGATAATATAAGAATCTTGTATAATCAAGATACTGTGTCGTGTTTTACAAATGCCATACTGATTTTCAAGTATGATTTATCTTGTAGTAGTTGTCAGGTGCGTAGCTGCGATGTAAACAAATACGCATGTGCATGCACATCAGCAATCTTCAAGCTGTTCAATTTCTATCTATGTGTGGCTCTTAGAAGTGATAAAATGTTTGTATGGTTTAACCGGATATTTTGGCTCTTTTAGACAATCATAATAAACCATAGATTTTCATATTGACTGACTGTGGTATTGGGTTTACGTGTTCGGAAAGTATACGTACCGTGGGTGTCGATTTCATTATCAGTTATTTTAATGTTGTCACTTGTTGATCCTCTGTATTCCAATATTGACTTAACTATCATCAGAGATGACTTCCGAATTATATAAACCTGTTGCTGAAATCGACCAATTTAAACCGATTATCCTTTTGAATTTAATTACTTTACATTAATTTCTCGTAAAATGCCTATTGCATTTAGTTTGTAATTCGGAGTGATGCTGTTTCATAAATAAAATGGTCATGATCCTGGCTCTTTTAAATGATTCGACAATGCTAAAGATATTGTCTATGATGGCTAGATGTAGATGTTAAGTTTACATGTACATGGTTTACAGCCCAGCTACATTGTACGCACCTGGGTGTGTGGCTCTTGTATGCAACTCATTATCACGTAGACTTGCATAACGATTAAAATAAGAGTAAACTGTCCGTATGTATTATATCATGTAAGAGGTGATACATTGTTAACTAATATGAAAAGGCAAAGCCTTAAAAAAGCGTAGCTTTTGTTGGTCTCTGATATTTTCTGATTAAGAATACAACTTTCAGAATGAGATAAGATACACTTTATTTAAAGTCGGCTAGTCGAGGAATAACAATAAAACACAAGCTCTAATGAGATTAAGACCGACATAACAATAGGGAGACCGGGGCAAGTTCGGCCTTTTTTTTTTTTTTTTCTTTTTATTAAAGTCCGTTCTAGGAAGTATGGCAGCACGTCCGTTTTTGAACACTATCTAACTATCCTGTCGAAAGATCGGATGGCCGAACGAGCCCCGCCATGGGGTTAGTTCGGACAGGAAATTGGGTAAGTTCGGCCCCCTTTGGAATCAGCTTAATTATGACGTCATAAAGCATGCAACGTCAGATTTTACCGCCAATTGTACGACTTTTTATGTGTTACATTGGACGAACTTGCCACGGTACCATTGGCCGAAAATGTCCAGGACCAAATTGATACTTCAAAAAAATCTTATCGTACAGCAATATGGTAGTGGGTGATTGGCTTGGCTTTTATGTATTATCTTTTGAAGATGTCAGTGTCTCACACGTTTGACCGTAAAAAAGTAGCAATTCCGTTTCAAAAAGTTCCCATAACTAGAAGCGAGATCACGATTTTCTTATTACCCTCTCAAAAGTATATTTCTCCTGTTAAGTCATTTTACGTTAGAGTTTTCATTGCCATTTTTTCGTCGTTGAATGCACAGCCAACTAAACTGCTAAGATCCATAAACTTGTAAATATTAGCTCAAAAACAAAAAAATAGCAGGGATGGCCGAACTTGCCCCGGTCTCCCGTATGTAGATTTTTTATATCATTGATGATTGGTAAAAATGTATTCACAATATAATGTTTGCATCAATGACGCCATTTTCTTCCAGTCCAAGCCAAAGTAGATACATGTATGTGTTCTTGTGCGTAACGTATATGATAGGTCGGTAGCGCAGTGGATAGCGCGCTCGTCTTCACCAAGATGGCCGGATTCAATCCAGTCACCTGCGCGACCACGCGGGGTTTCTCCGGATACTCCAGCTTCCTATCATAATAAGAATTAAACCCTCTGCGTGCTTCTGTCAGGGCACAAAAAGAATTATTGAGATAAGCTGGGAGAAAACTGTTTGGTAATTACTAAAGAAAAAGGTGCATATTACATATTTGACGATTAGTCTAAGTAAATGTATAGAGATGTTAGTTAATAAAATGAAATTAGAAAAAGAAATATTGTAATACTTTGATGTAACTGAAATTGTCTTGATATGGATATGTAGTCCCAATTACTGTTCCATCCTGAAACACCGGATTGAATTTCAAATTTTGTAACTGAGGTTTGACAGGTAATGATGCCAACTAAAATTACAGTTTCTATCTGTAACTAGTTATAAATCAGCATGCGTTGTGAAAAAGTAATACGTTGCTGAAAAAGGGCGTTGCACTTGGGTTGGTTGTCTGGAAAATTATTGTTAATTTCGTTATAAATGCATTTTCCATTGCTTCTCTTATGAGTGGTGATGCATAAATAATGTAAAGACAATATCCAGACTTTCAAAAATGATAATTATTTCGTTCATATTCTCAACAAATGGAAATCAAAAGCTGATGAAATATTAAATGAACCTTTTTTGAAGATATCTCCCGGTGGAAAGATCAACAGAACCGGGTTGATGACAAAAAAGATCTTCAGAAAATATCCGCATTTTTACTTTTTGTGCCTGAACTGAAACAAAAAAAGTCTTGAAGCACCAACAAAGAGATAAATGCAACGAACATCGATTCCAGAATTGTCCAGTTATTTTTCATCCTTCCGGAAATAACCGATGAAGGCCGATGAAGTGTGACGTGTTTGTGACGTCATAGTATGATAATCTCTGAACAAAGATTCATGCCTGTTAGTATCACATTTTATATGATAAACTTTTTCCACTCAGGATGTATATTTTTTTTTTCTTAATAAACAAGTAATAAAACATGAAAAGTGTTTTCACTATATCAAGATAGTTATGTATAGGTTTAAACACAATTGTCTTTGCTTCAAGGATACACTTCCTGTTTCCCAACTGGACGTCTACTTCCGGACGAAAAAAAAAATAAAGGCAACTCCAACGTGTAGAAAGGGGAAGCAACTCTGTATACATGTACGCACGCATGTGTTACCATTAAAAATACTTGTGTCAAAACCACGATCTATGTCTCTCGGGAAACTTTGATGATCGAGTACTTGTATCATTGCGTTACATTTTAAAGCATAACTCTTTTCTAGTTATCAACAAAAACCCGTGGTGTTTTACATTACCACCAAAATGAACAGTTATACAGTATCCCGCGATTAACATATATGACTTTTTCTGTGTGCCTCCTCAGCCAACCGTGGTCTGCAAGAGCTAAACGGAAATCCCCTCTTACCAAGTTACAAAGTTTTAGATAGCTAATCACTGTGACACACTCAAAAAGTGTTTGAAAGAAAATATCTCCAAGTTCAGTAGCGTAAAAACAAACTTCAGGCTAAAGTGCATTAAATACATTTACAATTTATCAGTAAATGTAGTTATAGACAGTCTATTTACACGATTATTTCCCCTTGAACGTTTCGCGGCAAGCGCGGAGGCATTTCAACACCTTATGGCCCATAAGGTCAGTTGACATGTGACTGAGCTTGCAGTGCAATCGACATTTACAACGCTGATTCCATCGCGATACCTTATTAACAGGTCTACAACCGGTTTTGAGTACATCAACCATGGAATTTACAAATAAAACCCGTAGTTTTACGTCGATAGACCTATATGTTTCCTAAGTGCAGACACGGCGATATCAAACATCACTGCCGGTACGTTATAGCGCCATCCACGACAGTATCCTTATCATTGATCTATAAACGTAGGTTAACAAGTACCTAGGACGCCTAGATTGTCCAGCTCTCGATTTAGACCCATCAACACAGAAAAATAGTCGAACTGACGACTTACATTGTAACTACACGCTGATACCAGCAGGGTTTTTCTATTTATATATATATATATATCATGTGAGTATGGTTTATAACTTCAATGTTTCATCATAAATGTTTTTTCCTGAACTTTTGTGGAAAGATGATGTGTCCATTGTATAGAAATGTTTTCTTTCAAGGTCGATGCTGTCACATTAATTATTAATTACTTCCGGTATGCAGTTTTCTCAGCATAAAAAACCATTGATCTATTATCTTTACAATTATCGGAAAAAAATATTTTATAAGACACACCAACTACTCAACTATAAACTGATGTTGCATTGAATTTTAGGGTAGAGCTTTGAAGTGTAAGGGTACTTTCCACGTCGGCACTGATGATTCAGCGCTTTGGTCATTTAATTGTATCGCGTCAAATAATGCTGTAAAGACCCTGTCGTATTCCCCTGGCGGAGAGAGGATGTGGGCAATCGAAAAACATTTCTATTTAGATTACGGCTTTAGCATACAGTTTCACCATTACAAAAACTGTATCTTTTCTCGTGGAAATTTACAAATAAACTCGCATCACCTTCTATTCGGTGACAAATCGTCGATCAGCGCTGAGGCAGTGTAAACAACAAATTAATATACATAATAACCTTAGTAGGAATCTTTTAACAAGTAGAACACATTTAGTCGACTCACTCACCGTCCGGAATGACATGTGTCAGGGTTCTGTTGCCTTGAAGTTCCTTTTATTGAGGTTCACGCTTGCTTCAGTAGCGAGATCGTTATCGAAGTAAACGAAAAAGTATCTTAGAGCATGGCGACTTCCAAATTGAAATGCCATTTGTTATTTTATTCAACTGTGTTAATTGCACTCTCAAACCATCAACCAAACTAATTGATACTTTATCATAGAAATGTGATGGATCGATAGTGAAATAAGGCGTTACTGACGTCAGCTATGTGTATATCGCGTTTTCGTCCCGGCACAGCAGCATGCGGTTAAGTCCTCCCAGAGCCATTGTCATCACATGACATTTCTTTATGCTGATAAACAAACTTGCTACATGTGCATTGCCTGCTGCAAAGTAATGATAGAAATATAAAAGTTGTCCCCTGGTCATCGAAATCCTAACAAGTATTGTTTTATTTGTTAATAAGGTTAAAACATAGCCAAAACACAAGTCTGAAAACATTAAAAAATCTCCTTGAGCCCAGAAGTCATATAGTACCCTAAAGGTACATGTAATACCCATACCTCGGATACTGCCCATACACGCAGACAGTTAACTAAATGTCTTCCAAAATCCTCAGGAAAACCATCCTCGATACTCTAGGGGTTACGCTCACGTTCGCTCTCTACACCCCTGTAATATGTCATAGCAAAATTGAAGGTTCGGTGTGCGCCGACTTGTTGAATAGACAAGAAGACTAGTTCGATACTTTGATGTACATCAAAAGAATCTTGCGGTCACGTAACGGTAAAAAATTGACAGATTGTGAAGTCGGGCGTCTCTCCTTTGTAATCTTCAAAGGACAGGTATCAGCCTAGCGATTGGTCAGTTTTTTGTTTAATCTGAGACCAATCAACACAGCTATCGCCGTACCAGTAATTTAGACATCCGCTCTATCCTCTCCGGAAAGAGTAACCCAAATATCTCGCCAACATTCGGGGATATATCCGATTCCCCTGGATAATCCCCATTGCTGTCTCTCCTATACCCCGAGACGAGTGCCCTAGTTGTCCTGACACCCCTTGACCAGCTCCATTATTCTCTTTCTCCATACCCCTGCTTTAGCTACTTACATTATTTATCCCTGTCTTTAATACCCCTATATAAGCTCCACTGCTTTTTCGGCAATACTCCGTCTTCCTTACTGTGTCTCCAACACATCTGGATTAGCTCCCTTACTTTCTATATCTCCCATTCCCTTGGACTGTCTTCCTTACTCTCTCTCCTATACCCCTAGACAAGCCTTTCTCATTGACCATCTTCCTTTCTCCGTTTCCCATACCTCTGGATTAGCACTTTTCACTCTACTTCTACCATTCCCTTAAATAAACTCCCTTGCCCCTGGGTTCCTATGATCAGCTCCCCTGCTCTCCACCATACCCATGGATCAATTCCTTCCGCTGCCTCCTCACCTTTGAGACTACGTGTGGGAGTGTGTCGATTACGATTCCGGCTGTAAGCTTAAGAGATCACCGGTCTGCTGATGTTAAGATGACAGTACGGTCTCAGGGGCACTCAACCCATTTAGTGACCTTAGGGACTAGATATGTGTGTTAGAAATATCAATACTGTATATAGTCAATATTGTTCGCTGTATTCTCGCAAGACTATATTACACGTAGTTGTACAATGCTATTATTGACTTGTGGTGGGGAAATTACAGTCGTGCCACAGATATGATATTAATATAGATATATAAATCCTCGATCTCTGTCCGTGTAGTGTATCATATAACAAAAATACTAAACAATAAGCTGTCTTTTCGTTACCCCAGGGTATACTGAAGGTCTCCCCAATACCCCCGGGACAAATCCCCGGCGATAGTGTTTTGTTCAAGGGTACAGCATGTATACTTATCGTTAGTACTCCGGCTAACTAAAAAAAAATCTATAAACTCCTCGGAGTTGCTTGATAATCGACATTGTTCTCCGGCAGAGGCATGAAATATCTCACCAATAACTTGTATCGTTAAAGTGACTTCGTGCGTATTTCCCTATCCAGTTTTCTCCTCCTCCTCCTCCTCCTCCTCCTCCTCCTCCTCCTCATCACTTGGCTGTTACTGTTTATAGCAGTACACACGCACACTATTGCTGACTTCTGACGCACGTCCAGGGGCAGATGGTCAATGGCTAAGCCGCGAACCTTTAATTCAGACGACCTCGGTTCAATTCCCGATACGAGTGTTGAGCTCTTCCTGTATGCTGTTTTATTTTAGGATTTCAGTTTTTTGTAAAAACTAATTTGGACCCTAAGTGATAAATATCTAAAACTTAACTCAAACATCGTAGGAAAAATTAATTAAAACCTCGAGGGCTAAACTCGCTTCATTTTGAAACCCCTACAAACTCACAGGGCAAGCTCAATATGTATCGTTTCGTTAGAGAGATAGTCATAATTGGTAAGTTTTTACTGATTAACTTTTATATTGTTTAGCTCACAAATACTTTTCTATTTTGGTTCATCCGCTGAAAACACAGTCGGACCCCAGGGACCCCAGGGACCCCAGGGACCCCATGTCTCAATGCCCTTAAAATCCACCATAGGAACCGGCATCACAAGCGGGAAAAGCTTTTTCCTTTGGGTCCATCGGAAAACACTGATAGAGTCTAGGAAAAATATTTGAAGTTAAGGATGTTTTCCTAAACTTTACAATGCTTTTAAGTTCGAAACACGGAAGTTTAAAATTTTCCTTAAGTTCAGGAATTTTATTGAAACTGGGTCCTGTTGATATTGTTATAGGCATATACGATTTCAGATTTCTAATTGTATTTCACTCAGACACAAATTAGTTTTTAATAAGAATATAAGATGATTCTTACATCAAAGGCGACTTTTAAACATATATTAAACAAAGTATCATCTAAAATTCCCTTCTTTAATACCTGTAGTGACTGTGAAATAAGTTTAAATGCAAATTATTTGAGATTTTAACAAATGAAAATCCTGAAACAGGTCGAGTGGATTTGATAGGGAATCGTCAGACACATGGCTTCATGTGTATTGCTATATTGCATTTTTTTCTGTTGGAGTTCTCTCCCTTTAGTTTAGGAGAGTAGCTATATAGTGTGTCCTACCAGGGACGAAACCCGCGACTCCGGACCTCCTAGTCGGACGCTCTACCACTAAGCTAAAGGAAGATTCCTCTAGTGCGAAGCTAGAAGGCGACCTATGTACTGAACAATTAAAATCTGCCACAGCATATTTGAATTGATTCGAAATTTTTTTCTCATCAAATATTGCTGTGAACCTTTCAATGTTGTTCTCAATATATTTCCGAGATTAAAATAATATAAATCCTGTAATGATTTCAAGATTGGCGTCTCTTGCATCCACAGGTATATGAGCGGAACCGCCGTTACCAGACTCCCTGCTGGGGCGTTCAGGATGTACCCAAACCTAACACAAATGTAAGTATAAAACTACATAACAACACTTTTTTAATAAAAAATAGTTTACGACCTTGACAAACGAATTCTGAACTACTCCCGTGGACATTAACCCTATTGTTCTCCATACTTATTAATATATATATATATATATATAATGACACTTGCTACCTATGTAACCCAACTGGACTGTGTCGACCGGCGACCAGGCACGTAGCTCAATTGGTAGATCGTCCATCAAGAGGTCGGAGGGACCTGGGTTTGTAACCCAGTCTAGAGCTTGCCGTGCATTCTTTCTCTTACGACAGTTTGTGCCTGTGACCAACTCCTGTTTCAAGCACTGGTTGAATGCTTGATAACGGGTACCCAAATCTGGGTTGCAAATAGTGCTATCATCTGGGGCGATGGCTTAGCGAAAGGAGGATTACTTCGAGTCAAATTAATCGTTAAAAAATATGATTTATGATTAATAAATGTTATTTTATCTATTAAAAAAAAATCAAACCAATAAATGATAGTTTCTAAACAATACTCAATGTCATGCGGTTATTTGGGGATTAATGTGTAGCTAGTGACTATATCCGGCAAATACTGAAAAAAGGGACTGAGACAGAACCCTGAAGAACACCTGCATATAAATACGAAATTAGTTTGTTCGCCGAGAGAAACAAGTGGTCAAAACGTAGCCATGCTTAAATAAGGAAACGTGTGAACAGACTAGGTAATCGATATTTACATTCAACATCACCTAAATTAATTGAATTCATAAGTGTTAATATACTAATATATGATAAATAAACTATTATCGATATTAATGCTGGTTACTCTAATTACATACACCAATATTTCTTTAAACGAAGACTAAAGGTTTATAGATACAAAAAATGTAACACCCGGCAATACGCTAAGATAGCAATCGTTTATGGTGATCTTTGTCTATCTGATATTCCGCTCGATGAAAGATTGTCAAAGGGATTTAAGAGATGGAGACAATGGCGAAGTATAATTAGAAGAACTAAAATTGAACTGTACCAAGCCATTTGTCAAAAGAAGACGGAACTCGCCCGCAATCAAACAGTCATAGGAAACGGATTGGCTAATACAAATTCGGCAATTAATTTTGCCTTTCATCTACACAGGGAAGTTACAATGCGGGAAAGGGATATGCTGGTTTGAAAAAAAAGCCGAGCCTTAATTTACGAATTCTCATGTCAGCGGTGTCAGAAGTATCTGTCAACCGTTATCATGTTGATGCAATTAGCGGATTACTATATATAAGCTTAAAATACCGAAATAAATTGTATCCTATATAAATGACTTAAAAAGACATGGGATGTGCGTGTATACCATTCTTA
This sequence comes from Mizuhopecten yessoensis, assembly GCF_002113885.1. Lineage (NCBI taxonomy): Eukaryota > Metazoa > Mollusca > Bivalvia > Pectinida > Pectinidae > Mizuhopecten > Mizuhopecten yessoensis. The sequence continues at coordinate 300,714 of NW_018480025.1, read as the reverse complement.
AACATCCTATGTATGTTATAAGATGACATTATAAAGCGATTCAAACTCCTTCGGATAAACTAGCTTTCTAAACGGCAATGAACCGGAAGTTAACGATGCAGAGGAAATAACATACTGTGACGTCAACTTTCATTAATCTGCTGTTGTAATCACACTCTCAGATACAGGTTTGTGCAATAATTATATGCCCGAACAATCACAATGACTTCCAGCGTGTGGAAATAAAAATTGGTCACACAAATGTCAAGAAGTGTCGAGAGTGAGGCAAATCTGACTTTTAGCGTCGATTTTAACAGTGCCAAGTTTTTTTGATAAAAATTCGATATCGTTCTAATGTCTATTGCGCTGTTAATATCAGACTGACATCAAAATCTTCATGTGTGACGTCATAATCTGCTCGCTTTTAATCCATGATAATGTTTGATTCAATTTATTTTAATCTAAGGATGAAACTTGCATCATTGTAATAATTTAGAATTGACTTTGACAATGTAGGCAAGACTTTGACATAATGTTTAAGTGTAACCATCAAGGTTTTTTCAATTTTTTTTTTTTACCGAAAAATTTGGTAATTTCGATAAAATTGGTTATGCCGCTCTCAATTTAGTTTTATGATGAACGAGCGTAAAGGAAAATAAGACTTGGTAATAGGTTAAGGACAAAGGTAAAATTATTTTCATTTATTGTTTGCTATTGTAGAATGTTGTGTATGATATGGTGGGATATACTATTATGGCTGTTAATTATGACTAAAATCACTGCATTTGAGCGAATATTTTCTTTACGTTGGCAGATTTTTTCGAGATCTTCGAAAACGTCCGTGTTACTTAGAGACTCTGGACGAGGGCAGCTTTAGTCACCTGGACAATCTTCGTGTGATGTGAGTATATATCTAAAGCAATGTATAATAGACATCTCTGTGTGATGTGAGTATATATCTAAAGCAATGTCTAATGACATATCCGTGTGATGTGAGTATATATCTAAAGCAATGTATAACGACATATCCGTGTGATGTGAGTATATATCTAAAGCAATGTCTAATGCCATCTCTATGTGATGTGAGTATATATCTAAAGCAATGCATAATGACATCACCGTGTGATGTGAGTATATATATAAAGCAATGTCTAATGACATCTCTGTTTGATGTGAGTATATATCTAAAGCAATGTCTAATGCCATCTCTGTGTGATGTGAGTATATACCTTAAGCAATATCTAATGCCATCTCTATGTGATGTGAGTATATATCTAAAACAATGCATAATGCCATATCTGTGTGATGTGAGTATATACCTTAAGCAATATCTAATGACATCTCTGTGTGATGTGAGTATATGTACCTAAAACAATATCTAATGGACATCTCCGTGTAATGTGAGTATATTTCTAAAGCAATGTCGAATGGCAATATCCGTGTGATGTGAGTATATACCTAAAGCAATGCATAATGACATCTCCGTGTGATGTGAGTATATATATAAAGCAATGTCTAATGGACATCTCTGTTTGATGTGAGTATATATCTAAAGCAATGTCTAATAGACATCTCTGTGTGATGTGAGAATATATCTAAAGCAATGTATGATGGACATCTCTGTGTGATGTAATGACATCTCAGTGTGATGTGAGTATATATCTAAAGCAATGTCTAATAGACATCTCCGTGTGATGTGAGTATATGTCTAAAGCAATGTCTAATAGACATCTCTGTTTGATGTGAGTATATATCTAAAGCAATGTCTAATGGACAATCTCTGTGTGATGTGAGTATATATCTAAAGCGATGTCGAATGGACATCTCCGTGTGATGAGAGTATGTATCTAAAGCAATGTCTAATAGACATCTCCTTGTGATGTGAGTATATGTCTAAAACAATGTCTAATAGACATCTCTGTTTGATGTGAGTATATATCTAAAGCAATGTATAATGACATCTCTGTGTGATGTGAGTATATATCTAAAGCAATGTCTAATAGACATCTCCGTGTGATGTGAGTATATATCTAAAGCAATGTCTAATAGACATCTCCGTGTGATGTGAGAATATATCCAAAGCAATGTCTAATGCACATCTCTGTGTGATGTGAGTATGTATCTAAAGCAATGTCTAATGGACATCTCTGTGTGATGTGAGTATGTATCTAAAGCAATGTCTAATAGACATCTCTGTGTGATGTGAGAATATATTTAAAGCAATGTATTATGGACATAACTGTGTGATGTGAGTATGTATCTAAAGCAATGTCGAATGGACATATCCGTGTGATGAGAGTATGTATCTAAAGCAATGTCTAATGGACATCTCCGTGGGATGTGAGTATATGTCTAAAGCAATGTCTAATAGACATCTCTGTGTGATGTGAGTATATATCTAAAGCAATGTCTAATAGACATCTCTGTGTGATGTGAGAATATATCTAAAGCAATGTATGATGGACATCTCTGTGTGATTGATGTGAGTATATATCTAAAGCAATGTCGAATGGACATCTCCATGTGATGTGAGTATGTATCTAAAGCAATGTCTAATAGACATCTCCGGACATCTCCGTGTGATGTGAGTATTTGTCTAAATCAATGTCTAATAGACATCTCTGTGTGATGTGAGAATATATCTAAAGCAATGTATGATGGACATCTCTGTGTGATTGATGTGAGTATATATCTAAAGCAATGTCTAATAGATATATTTAAAGCAATGTATTATGGACATAGAGTATATATCTAAAGCAATGTCTAATGGACATCTCCGTGTGATGTGAGTATTTGTCTAAAGCAATGTCTAATAGACATCTCTGTGTGATGTGAGTATGTATCTAAAGCAATGTCTAATAGACATCTCCGTGTGATGTGAGAATATATCCAAAGCAATGTCTAATGGACATCTCCGTGTGATGTGAGTATATATATAAAGCAATGTATGATGGACATCTCTGTGTGATGTGAGTATGTATCTAAAGCAATGTCTAATAGACATCTCTGTGTGATGTGATTATATATCTAAAGCAATGTCTAATGACATCTCTGTGTGATGTGAGTATATACCTAAAGCAATGTCTAATGGACATCTCTGTGTGATGTGAGTATATATCTAAAGCAATGTCATCTCCGTGTGAGGTGAGTATATATCTAAATCAATGTCTAATGACGTCTCTGTTTGATGTGAGTATATATCTAAATCAATGTCTAATGACATCTCCGTGTGATGTGAGTATATATCTAAAACAATGTCTAATAGACATCTCCGTGTGATGTGAGCATATATCTAAAGCAATGTCTAATGACATCTCTGTTTGATGTGAGTATATATCTAAATCAATGTCTAATGACGTCTCTGTTTGATGTGAGTATATATCTAAATCAATGTCTAATAGACATCTCCGTGTGGGGTGAGTATATATCTAAATCAATGTCTAATGACATCTCTATTTGATGTGAGTATATATCTAAATCAATGTCTAATAGACATCTCCGTTTGATGTGAGTATATATCTAAAGCAATGTCTAATGACATATCCGTGTGATGTGAGTATATATCTAAAGCAATGTCTAATGGACGTCTCCGTGTGATGTGAGTATATATCTAAAGCAATGTATAATGACATCTCCATGTGATGTGAGTATATATCTAAAGCAATGTCATCTCCGTGTGAGGTGAGTATATATCTAAATCCATGTCTAATGAAATCTCCGTGTGATGTGAGTATATATCTAAAACAATGTCTAATAGACATCTCCGTGTGATGTGAGAATATATCCAAAGCAATGTCTAATGCACATCTCTGTGTGATGTGAGTATGTATCTAAAGCAATGTCTAATGGCCATCTCCGTGTGATGTGAGTATATATCTAAATCAATGTCTAATAGACATCTCCGTGTGAGGTGAGTATATATCTAAATCCATGTCTAATGACATCTCCGTGTGATGTGAGTATATATCTAAAACAATGTCTAATAGACATCTCCGTGTGATGTGAGTATATATCTAAAGCAATGTCTAATAGACATCTCTGTGTGATGTGAGTATATATCTAAATCAATGTCAAATAGACATCTTTGTGTGATGTGAGTATATATCTAAAGCAATGTCTAATAGACATCTCCGTGTGATGTGAGTATATATCTAAAGCAATGTCTAATGGACATCTCCGTGTGATGTGAGTATATATCTAAAGCAATGTCTAATGGACGTCTCCGTGTGATGTGAGTATATATCTAAAGCAATGTATAATGACATCTCCATGTGATGTGAGTATATATCTAAAGCAATGTCTAATGGACAATCTCTGTGTGATGTGAGTATATATTTGAAGCAATGTCTAATAGACATCTCCGTGTGATGTGAGTATATATCTAAAGCAATGTCTAATAGACATCTTTGTGTGATGTGACTATATATCTAAAGCAATGTCTAATGGACATCTCCATGTGATGTGAGTATATATCTAAAGCAATGTCTAATAGACATCTCCGTGTGATGTGAGTTTTTATTAGTTAGTTTTCCAAACGATGTCTAATGGAGCTTTCTGTGCGATGTGGATATAGGCATAAAGTAATGCCTACTGCGTCCTCGATACACCAGTGGTAACGCCCGCTTATGTTTTATACACCCCTTGCATATGTCATACATGAAGCAATAATGAAGGCATGCGGCTAGTTATTTGATTGATCTCAGGTAAAATAAAACTGACCAATCGCTAGGTTGATCTCTGTCATTTGAAGATCACATAGGAGCGACATCCGACTTCAAAGCCAGTCAATTTTACCGTTACGCGGCCGAGAGAATTTTTTTAAGTGTTCATATAAGAATCATGTACGTGTCTTCCTGTCTCATCCCCATGGAGGCGCACACTGAGCCTTTAACTTTGTCATGACATATTCCAGGGGTGCAGAGAGCAGAAGTGATAGTAAACCCTGGAGATTCGGGGATGTGCGTACTGGACAACTCATTGACAGGATACAATCTGTGAACAGTAACATGTTAATGACGGCAAATCAACCTAACATTTAATACCTAAAGAAGGGTCGTTAATGTATAAGATGCATTTTTAATGAAATAAGGATATCTCTAGAAGAAGCAGAGACCTCTTAAATTCAATTTGAGATAGTTCTAAATGGATTAAAAACATATATCGTAAAATATAATCTCGTTAAATTAGCTTTATAAGACATGTTCCTACTCTTTATATAATATCTTAAACACAACAATCTCAATTAGTTCGTGTGGTTTTTCTTAAGGTAAATACATATCACTTTTATGTATATGATGCTAGTTTGGCTAATACTCGTTGATAAATCTTGACAATTATTCATGAACACATACATGTACAGGCCCTGCTGTGTGAGGGACATGCGTTACTGGCAGCGAAAGCTACTAGACGACACTTGAGCATCAGAACACCTGTACAGACCCTGCTTTGTGAGGGGCATGCGTTACTGGTAACGAAAGCTACTATACGACACTTGAGCATCAGAACACCTGTACAAGCCCTGCTGTGTGAGGGGCATGCGTTACTGGCAGCGAAAGCTACTAGACGACACTTGAGCATAAGAACACCTGTACAGGCCCTGCTGTGTATGAACATGCGTTACTGGTAGCGAAAGCTACTAGACGACACTTGAGCATCAGAACACCTGTACATGCCCTGCTGTGTGAGGGGCATGCGTTACTGGTAGCGAAAGCTACTATACGACACTTGGGCATCAAAAAACCTTACAGGCCCTGCTGTGTGAGGGGCATGCGTTACTGGTAGCGAAAGCTGCTATACGACACTTGAGCATCAGAACACCTTACAGGCCCTGCTGTGCGAGGGGCATGCGTTACTGGTAGCGAAACTACTAGACGACACTTGAGCATCAGAATACCTGTACAGGCCCTGCTGTGTGAGGGACATGCGTTACTGGTAGCGAAAGCTACTAGACGACACTTGAGCATCAGAACACCTGTACATGCCCTGCTGTGTGAGGGGCATGCGTTACTGGTAGCGAAAGCTACTATACGACACTTGAGCACAGCAACTTTTAGCTATTTGCAGCATCCTTAATTGAACGGAAAACATATACAAGTAAGTTGTGGACCGATGCCGATAAAAGAAGATCGAAAAGAGGCTATATTAAAACAATCCAGTATCACAGAGTTTGAGTGTCGCTTTTAATAGTTCGAATGGGAATTAAAATATATCTATTTTAAAATTGAAGCAGATTTCAAAATTACGTTTGTTTTGGATTTAATGAAAGTTGGTAATAAAATGTCTGTGTCGCTACGCCCCATTCAACACTTCCCCTGGGGTCGTCAAATTGTTTGAATTACAAGCCAAACACACCTTCCAGGGATTGACAAAATGGAACGACAGACAAGGTTTGGACATTTTAAAAACCAAATCCAATTTCAATTACCCTCTCATTATAATGGCTTTGGTGAAATTGGTTTTGGTGTTGAAGTTGCTTGAAAATTTGTGTTTTTGAATTTAAGTACACTCATCAAAGCTAATTTATAAAGATACTGTTTACGAGTTCGCGAGGTAAGGTGTCGAGAGTGATGCATTAGCAATTATTATCGGGCTCTAACAAGGCGAAATATATTGGCATGCAACACAGAACAGCATATAAAAAGGCCAGTCGATAAAGAATCAAAATTAATTCTTCCTAATCTAAACAAGAGAACATTAAATGGATTGGGTGACACCTTCGGTTGATACGTACTCTATGGGTCAAAGGTCATGGCGTGTTCGTAAGGTTAACACGCATTATTTCTGTTCAAGGGTGTCTTGTAATGTCATAATTATAATGTTACAGTGTCAAACTGAAACCCGAAACTGTCTGACATCAAAGCATTGCACTAAGGTGGCTACATGTAATATATTGGGGTCAGTGCAGAACCAATGATATAGGAATACGTGATCACATTAAGATGAATATGTGATAACACCAAATCATGATATCATTTATTCTTGATATTCAGGTTTCCCTCAAATCAGGGAGACATTGGAACGTTGGCGATTACATTAAATATAAATGAGTTGGTTCTCGAACGGGAAAGATATAAACATACTTTTTAAGACGATGAAATCCTATTGTATTCACAGAGACAACGTTTCCGATCTAAACCATAAAGTGTCGTGGAATAATATAATATCAAGAATTCAAAAATTCAATAATTTAAGTCTAATATAATTTCGTTTCCCCTTCTTACAGAAGTTATTCACTCTCGTATATGTTTTCCTTTTCCTTAATTACACAAGATATGGAAATACAGGCATTTACTGACACTTATTACATCTGCTATAACATTTCATCGCAGGACAACGTCAGACATTCTGGGTGTCTCTCTTGCTTTAGTGATCATGACCGCCACCTTCTTATGAGTTATCGTAAGTTTCTTGCGTAATCAGTTACCAAAGATATACCTTGCACGCCGATATAACATGTTGACTTTTTGTTTACTAATTTATTTATTCATTTTTGTTTGTGGTTTTGGGGATTGGGCGTGAGACAGGGTTTATACAAAATTTCACATTGATTGACATGTATCAAGGATAAACATTACATATACTTACATTTTCTGTGTTTACAGAGGCATCATTGGGTGTGAGCGACTCCACAACATTGGACCGGGGGTGTTCGGACAGTTCCAGCTTCTCGATACTATGTACGTCTTAAGCATTTTTTAAAACATGGTTCTAACGTTTAACACATTCTGCTTTATACATTGTATATAATTATTTCTCGGCAACCGGATTTTCTTGTCCTGAAAAATGATGAATATCACTTTTTTCATGAAATTCCATCAGTTTATTCGCTGCTTTTAGGCCTGTTGATAGAGCATCAAGGTAAGCCCTTTATAAAATACCATACTCATGACTATTTTAGCAATAATAACGGAGCGAGGTTTTAATTATAACAAAGTTTCAGCTTTTGAATAAAATGATATAACGAACGCTGATAAAATGGCAACGATAATGTGATCAAAGTCTGTGGTGACGTTTACACATACATTAATGACAGGAACACATGTGACCACACAGCAATGTACACGTCATCAACCGATTGAACACACTGAATCTAACTGTGCTAATGATGTTTATGTTACAGAAAGATTTACCGTAGCGGGATAACACGGGTACCCAACATGGAGAGCTTCAGTACCAGGAACAGGGATACTAATGAAATAATGCATGAGATGTAAGGGCTAATTCTGGTTATATTGACCGTTAACTCGGCATGTTATTCCGTCTTTGCGTATTGCAGAGTTATCTTCTCTTGTGAGTAGGTATTGATTGTTACTTCATTGGTCTGTGTGAGAAAATTACGTCGTTTTCTCAAAAATTGATGACGTTACTCTCGCAAACAAATGACGTAACAATCAATACCTGCTCACAAGAGAAGATAACTCTGCAATATGTAAAGACGGAATAGCACAACACACACACTTGCTTGGCTGTGATAAAGGTAACTCATAGTTAACGTTTAGTACAACCTTAGTATTGTACGGTTAGTACATTGTATTTATTAAGGATGCCTGTCCTATTGCAGACAAAACACTAGAGAATTCCATTGGTTTTCGTACAATAATGTAGATACACATGTAACATGACTGGGCCAGAATACATCCGTTCAACAAGTAGCTATGTTGATTGGAGCGACAGAATAATGATCCTAGTTTCATTGTTTGAACCCTGGTCTGGCTTAATTGCATTTACATTTAAAACTAGAATGTAATCATATTAACTTTTTTTTCATAAAGAGTTCTTCAAGGAATGGACTTCCTTTCCGAAAAGATTAATGATAGCTATAGCCGTGCAAGGAACAATCCAATACATATCTTCAGTTTTTGGCAGTTGTACAGGGATCCTTAAATATGATTTAAAACGAGGATGTTCGCTGAATTGACGTTTGATCGAAGACTAACATTACAAACGCAGACACATACAAACACAGAGAGAAGCGGTGAATGTGTTAATAATATTTTCGTTTCCTTTCTTTCGCAGAGACTTTTCAAACAACAAGATAGAGACAATCGAGGCGCACGCTTTCATGTCCATCAAAACAAACTTCCTGTAAGTATCTTTATCACATAATCGGCCTGTTATCCATTGAACTCGCCCGTGTAATATTTTTTACATATGTCACTAATGTAAGATACCCTGGAGCGTTTTTCATTGGCTGTGCCAGTCAGAAATCGATTGTGACGTCATAATATGGACAATGACGTGACGTCATAAATTGTGATTAGGGCAACAAAATGGCTGTCTCCGTTTGATTAATATAATATATATAAATATAGAAGGAAACTGTTACGAATGTAGTAATTACACAGTAACGACGAGAATGGCTATATTGTACTCATGAATTCGAAGTGATTGGGTCAAGGCTCGCATAATTAAAAGCTCCTAAGACTCGTTTCATAAAATCTCATATGAAATGAAACTTATTTAATATCCTTTATCTATGTAATATAAGTACGATGTAGGTATATCATGAAATTGGGTTCAATCCCAGATTACCTTACCTTTGTTTATTTTATTACTTTCAATAAATAATTGGGAATAATTTCAGAATGTTCCAGCTCCCTGAAAAGGCCGCCAACCTATAATATTGTATTTTTCTGGATACACAGGGAATTACGTTTTTAACAGAAATTTCCAATGCCTGTATACAGTAGAAAATTGGCGGAACTCTCAACGTGAAAGCTTTATGTATATTTACACATGTTCGCCAGCCTATTTAATATACTCTCGGTACTTCTTTTCTGGTATGAGACCTAAAGCCTATTAACTGTCGTTGATTTACTGGTCTTCCAGACCATTTGGTTACCGTTGATGCCACATTTCTAATTGTGTAATAGGGTATTCGTACATTTAACAATCAGAATGAGAAATAGTTACTACTGTAAATGTTGAAGAGTGATTCTTGTTTCTTATTTATCTATCTCTTTTGTGCAGTAAACTGGACAATAACCGAATTGTAAAAATCGAGAAGAGTGCATTTTACGAGGCGCAAATAGTCAACCTGTAAGTATTTTAACCATTATGTGTGACAGATGCCCTTTCATACAAAAGTACTTACACAGAAAGTTATGCTAATGTTGATTTACATAAAGAGGTATATCTAAATGGTACTGACCAACTTCAACAATTTGAAGATAAAATATCTGAAACGTATACAGACATTCTTTTTTCATACTTAACATAGAGGTAATGATATCACTTCATTTGACTAAAATTATGAAGTAGGACCGCCTTGTATCCACGCATTGAAATGTAGTGGCTCTGTTGAGGATTATGAAGCATTTGAAGAATATACATAATGTTCTTACTTTAACTAATGTGGTCAAATTTTTATTGAAAGTTAAATATATTAACCTTAGAACCAGTGATTTTTATACAGGTATATATTATTCGGTTAAACATTTTCTTATTTGAACATAGTTGTCTTTATCCCGAAAATGCCGATGCAATACTTAAACGATATGCTTACCATCTGTAGTGGCTGCTAGTATATGGCCCTGACAAAACAGCAGTATGCGGACATTCCACCGTTATCGTGTCATTGGCCTACCCATGCTATACCTCTGATTTTCAAAACGTTTCAAAAGTAGTATATCAAACTGTTTATATGAAACGACATCAACGCCATGATGAGGTGATGTTTATAAACGTATAGATCAACACAGTTAAATTAAGGACACATGCTAACTTTCAGATTGTGGACGAAATCTCGAAATGTGCGAAACCCTCATTGAGTCTGTTATACTAAAGATTTCACAAACGCCCTAACGCATGACTTTGAAAATTCTCATAAAGGAGACATAAAAGTAATAGAAAGTAACTCGTTAAGAATGTTAGGGCACCTTTCCTTCATCAAACGCATTGAGAAAAAAATGTACATACCCTTAGGCTGTCCAATTAAATTAATTTGCACTTACATGGTGTTTTGTAAGAAATGATATATTCACTGAACAGTTGTTAGTGTTATGACAAAAATCAATCTTGTCGACTTTTTTTTTTTTTTAAATTAACAAGGACTATTAAAATGCTCGGCGCGGTATAGTATATGTTGTGTGATATTTACAATAAATGTGTGATATTAACATAAATGATGTGTGATATGTACAGTAAATGTCGTGTGATATTTAGTGTATGTTATGGGATATTTACGGTACATGTTGTGTTATATTTACAGTATATGTTGTGTGATAATAACAGTGTATGTTGTGTAATATTTACAGCAGATGTTGTGTGATATATACAGTGTATGTTGTGTGATATATACAGTATATGCTGTGTAATATTTACAGTATATATTGTGTGATATAAACAGTGTATGTTGTGTGATATATACAGTGTATGTTGTGTGATATATACATTGTATGTTGTGTAATATTTACAGTATATGTTGTGTGATATATACAGTATATGTTGTGTGATATATACAGTGTATGTTGTGTAATATTTACAGTATATGTTGTGTGATATATACATTGTATGTTGTGTAATATTTACAGTATATGTTGTGTGATATATACA